>NW_021634353.1:0-67769 GCF_004799145.2 Neltuma alba | reverse complement strand
TTTTTAATTAGCAACTTATGAAATACATATAATTTTATCAAAACCGACAGGCAAATGGGAGGCCTGGTCAGAGACATTGCAGTTAGATGGCGTATAGGATTTCAGAGACGACTAGGATTCCACCCACCGACACAGGCAGAACTGATGGCCTTGCTAACGGGTCTGCAGATGTGTAAACAGCAAGGATTCAGCAAGATCATGGTCTTCACTGATTCTATAGAAGCTATTAGATTGGTCGAAACTGAAGGAGGGGCAAATCACTTTTTGCATACTGAGATAACAGAGATCAGAGAACATATCTACTCAGATTGGGACATTAGCATCAAATATGCACGAAGGAGTGCACTCCAATGTGCAGATATGATGGCCAAAAAGGCACAAGTCATACATGAAGAAATGATTTATTGGCAAAGGCCCCCACGGGAGTGCTTATCTCAACTGCAGGATGATATGGCATTAGCCACTATATCCGCCTCAAACTTCTAAATTAAGTTTTCTTGCCTTGTACTATTCCAAAAAAAAAAATTGCATATAATTTGGGTTCACAACTGATTTAGGAAAATGACAGAAAAATTATTCTTGAATTTCAAAATCCCCAAATAGTCACTTAAATAAGTAAAATTGTAGTTTAGGTACAGGTGACCAAATTGGAATTGTAAATTTGCTTGCAACGATCCAATTGCCCTTTATTTATTTACTTTTTTTTTAAATATCAAATATCCTCACCAGTCGGCTGGTCACTAGACCTCTAGTGACGGCAACAGCAACGGCTGCCAAAGTTCAAGTATAGCAAATAATATCATGTATATAAATTATTATCATCTTGTTAGATTATTCCTTTTATTGCTGCCATGACCAAGAACCCATTATTAGGAGTATATTCAAGACTTGCTAACATGTCATTTGAGCAAGCTGAGGAGAAATGAGTCACCTTTCACCCCTTTTTTCCAAGTCTTGTTCTTAGTCACCGTCCAATACGTCAACGAAGGTAGTACGCACACAGGTTCATTCAAAATAAAATAATTGTTCCTCATATTTTTAATATGTATAAAGTAAAAAAAATATAATATAAAGTATAGGTTAAAATATACAAAATCTTCATAAAAAAATTTGGACTTTGGTTAATTGCATGTAATCCCATAATGTTTCAAGATGTAAATGTAAACTTCATAAAGTTTTAATTTTAAACTGAACTCATCAAAATCTTTCATTTATTCCCCAGGTTGGGAAAATTTTTGTGTTTGTAAGACATGAACCTTTGGCCCGAAAAAAAAAACAAGAAGACATGGAACCTACATTAATTATTTTATTAGCAAGTATCTATGTAAAAGTAAAATTGTATTTAAGAACTTTCTCCTTCAAGAGAATGGCAAGGCCACATTTGGGGCTGAATTATGGAAATAACGAAGAAAATGAACATACGAACAGAGAAAGGGAAGATTCGAAGAAGAAGGAGGTAGGGAAAGGAAGAAAGGTGCCAGAAATAACAATCTGAATCTGAAACATTCAAGGGAATGGGTGCACAACTGATAAAAACGCGTTTTGAATATTTATAAGTTCTTCAGAACCCCGTCAACATCAAATGCATCCTTTTTTCTCCTCCCTTGTCTTCTTTTTCTTCATTGGACTCCAATTATCCAATCGAGTTCTTAACGTCTTCGACCGCACGTTAAGTTCAGATAATGCCCCTGGTGATTGCTCCATGAAAGAAGTAAAATCCAGTTATACTTAAGTTGACCCTGATGATGAATACACATATATACTAGGGTATTTTTAAAATAATTATTGGTAAATATATAATAAAATTATGTGGTTGCCGTGGATAAAACTCGGAGTTTCTGTACTGGTCTTTTTGCCGTTGGGTGAACTTCAAGGGGGACGCAAAAGACCTTGGACTAGTCAAAGTCATGCTAACATGACATTTGAGGAAGCTGAGTAGGAGTGGGTTACCCTTATTTTCCAGGCCACTTTTCCAAGTCTTGTTCTAAGTCAATGTCTAAGTCAACCAACGTAGTAAGCACTCGGATTCATTTAACCATTAATAACACAAAGGATTAGCCAAGGAGATCATTTGTGTCATGAGAATCCGCATAATTTGGCCGCCAAAAAGTATGAAATTTAGTATGGTTACTCCTTATTCTGTGCTTCCTTTGCTTTGTCTGTGTTGTTTTCTGCTTCCTTTCTCAGTTGCCTGTCCAACAGGGCCTTTTCCCTGTGGACATCTTGGGCAGATCCACTTCCCCTTCTTCGACAACACAACGGACTCACCATGTGGTTTACTACCCATATCAGGCTGTGATGATCCATGGGGACCCAAAATGGTCCAATGGGAAGAGAACGGTTCCAGGTTGAGCAAATTCCCAGGAGGGTGATCAACATGTAATCATGATTCGTGACCACTGGTTTCAAAAGAGCGTATCGAATCCTTGCAGTGTCATCGACTACAAAGTTGCTTTTCACGCGGAGTCTCCTGGTCTGTCTTTCTCTTTTTTAAACGGCATTTCCCTTTTGAAATGCGTCGAGCCTCTCGACTACAACAACCTCTTATATCCCTGTGATGGCTACTGCATTTACTATCCTCCCGAAGAAGCTAGTCACTGGCCCGAGCCTTCTAAAGGATGTTCTCTTGTCCAGCTTCCAATATTTGAAGCTAAGTTTCCCGGCTCAACCAACATATCCTTATTGGATGAAATCTATATACAAGTACATCTACCTTTCTCTTGTTTGGATGAGAAATGCGATGCCCATGGTAAGCATCTTGACTTATGACACAAGAATTAGGCCACATAACGTCATTTCTCGTTACGCTTCTTAGGACGTCATTTCTCGTTATCTTATCTGTTGATCTTTACCTTGATGATGACAGAGCTCAAGAAAAACGATTCCAAGCCTATGACACCGGGTAATACATTCCCACGACATTCAAAATATTTACCCCAAGTGGACAAAACTCTCATTATTTTTTATATTATCTTGAAATCTTATTTGCTGATCTTTGCCTTGATGATGGCAGAGCCTGAGCAAAACGATTCCGAGCCATTAGTTAATGCATTCCCACGATATTCAAAATATTTACCCCAAGTAGATAAGAGTCTCATTGTTTTCCATATTATATATCTTGAAATCTTATTTGTTGATCTTTGCCTTGATGATGACAGAGTGCAAGAAAATCGATTCCAAGTCTATAATAATAGGTAATGCATTCCCATATTTACCCCCAATTAGACAAGAGTCTCATTGTTTTTCATTTACGCCAGAGTGCTAGTGCTTGTTAATGAGCTTATGAGTGTTCCAAGCAATCAAATCGCTGTAACTGAAATGATTTTGTAAACTCTGCGTATAGTAATAGATAGTAATTCTGTATAGGAGTCTTTTGTGAGTGTTTGTGTTGAAAGGTCTCGTTTCAAAACATTCCAAGTAATTGACTCTGTTCGTGGCTGTTATACTCCAAAAATTAACTGAAATTTCAAATCTTTTCCTCCTATAGGTGTGGCTATTGGAAGTGTTGGCATGATTATAATTGGCTTGATTGTTATTCTGTTGCGGAACAAACAAGATTACAAGTCTTTAGGCTCACAAAATCAGTCAAGAAGCATTGAATCTGATAATACTCGCTCAAGAAGCAATCAATCTGACAATACTTACTCAAATGCAATCCTAGAAAGTAGAAATATCTACTTTGGGGTACCTCTCTTCTCCTATGAGGAACTCGAAGAAGCAACAAACAAATTTGATCAATCAAGAGAACTGGGAAGTGGAGGCTTTGGAACTGTATACCATGGTAAGCCACCTCAAAAGATGCCCTATTCTCTTAAAATGTGTAATTTAGATGTTGATGAACAAATTGTTGGTTTGATTTTAAACAACTAGGAAAGCTTAAAGATGGAAGAGAAGTTGCTGTGAAGCGGCTATTTGAGCGCAACTATAAACGTGTACAGCAATTCATAAATGAAGTTAAGATCCTCACACGCTTGCGTCACAGAAACCTTGTGTCGCTGTATGGCTGCACTTCACGTGCTAGTCATGAACTGTTGCTGGTCTACGAATACATTCCAAATGGAACTCTTGGTTGTCATCTCCAGGGCAATCTCGCAAAACCTGGCTCACTGCCATGGCATGTGAGGATGAGGATTGCCATAGAGACAGCAAATGCATTGTCCTATCTCCATGCTTGTGACATCATTCACCGTGATGTCAAATCCAGCAACCTTCTACTTGATTACCATTTTTGTGTCAAGGTAGCTGACTTTGGTCTTTCAAGGTTGTTCCCCAAGTTTGTCTCTCATGTCTCCACAGCTCCAGCAGGAAGCCCAGGTTATTTGGACCCAGAATATCACCAATGCTATCAGCTTACTGAAAAGAGTGATGTTTATAGCTTCGGGGTCGTACTCATTGAGCTGATATCTTCTAAGCCAGCTATTGATGTTACAAGGAACAAGGATGAGATTAAATTGGCAAACATGGCAGTTAACAAGATTCAAAGAAGAGCGTTCACTGAGCTGGTAGATCCTTCCCTTGGTTTTGAGTCAGACAAGGAGGTTAAGAAGATGATAATCTCAGTGGCAGAGTTAGCTTTTCAGTGCCTACAGAGGGATAGGGAGCTAAGACCTTCCATGGATGAAGTAATGCAGATTCTGCAGAAAATAGAAAACGGGAAGCATGATCTTAAGCATCTAGAGTTTCATGGTACTGAGTTTTCAAACAAGGGAATTCATACATCTCTCCCAACCTCAATGCACAGGGTTGGAACAGGATCATTGACGAACTCAAAGCCACAAGGCCCTCCCCATACAATATGATCACCATTGGAAAAAGCAGTTTTATTGCACCTTAATGTCGGTACATAACAAAGGAGTTCAATTCAGTAGTTTTCACTTGATTCTGTTAAATTGAGTCTACCCTATGAGCATCAGAAAGAATAATACAATTTTTGTCAGCATCCATCCTCAGTTGAGGATGAGTGATTCTCTCATCTATTTGTACCACTGCTCATATGATGATTCATTATGAGGAAAATCCTCGTCATGTCAACAGCATTTGTTTGCTGTGCTGCGAGTTTTCTTCATGCTTTCAATTATACAGCTTCGACGCAGGTAAATAAGGAACTCCTGGCATAATTAAAGTATTAAACTATCTTTGTGTATGTGGGTGTTTGGTATTCTTTTATTATCAGCTTTAGCTATTAAATAGCAGAATCACGGGTCTTTTAAGTGCAGCCCCCTGGTCCAGTGTGCACTGAAATTTCTTTCTTACCTACTAATTTTAGTATTTTGTCATGAGAGAATGTTTTGTTTTCCTTCGAGACATTATTGAATGTGACTTGAGAGTTGTGCTTCTTTTTATACATGACGACATATACAAATTACTTATCATTTTATTTATTAATTATTTTCTTTATTATTGAGTGTTTGAACTCTAAACCTTTGTCAATTCCTTAACTCACCGCTACTAGCCTCAAGCGGCCATGAAGCTTGAACTGAAAAATCAATCAGCCATGTGTTTTCTGAAGCATTTTTTTTATCTTAAATGATTTTACATTTAAGCGAAAGGAGTTTTGACTCATAAAATGCAATAGTTTTTTTTTTTTAGGTGGAGACAAACAAGAACCTAACGTATGGTGTTTTTACATTTCAAATATTTTTATTTTTAATATTTATAAAATTTAGGAAAGATCCTAAAAAAAAGACCTTAAAAATTGGAAAATTGTATATAGGGACTTGTCATTTGCTTATCAATTATTGTCAAAACTAATACTAATGTTGTAACGAGTCCTTATTTATAATTTTTCTATTTTTAAAGTCTTTTTTTGTGATTTTTCCTAAAATGTAATATAATGATAATGTTCTTATGTTTTCTTCAATTTTAGTAATTTTTAACTTAAAGGGTGCAAAAAATATAATAACGTCAATCATATAATTTGAACTTATAAAATAAATAAACACAAAATCGCAAGATCTGGTTCCGTTTCAAATGTCATCCGAACTGTACATATGATATTCACGCCATGCATTTTAAGGAATGGAATCAATGCAGAACATGTCAAAGTAATCACTAGTCAGTTTAACCATTTGAATTGAATAATATTCGTTGTTGAAGAAAACTTAATTAGTATAGGACCCTACCAGACGAAGAAATTTATGTTTACACCCGACTCAGCAATAATATTAAAGAGTGAAGCATGTTCGAGGAAGCTAAGCTCTCAGAATATATTGCCCCTCACCTTCCTTGGTCCTTTTGTTCCCCCTGATAAAAGGACAAAATGCATTAATCAAGAAAGTAGAGACAGAATTAGTGAGCTACTCGTACATAGCCATGAAAAACAGGACTACTACTAAGTAAAACATTACGACTAATAGAAGATGTTACATGAGGGCCATCTAAGAGGGGGAAAAATGAGAGAAGTGAGAAGATATGGAGATATCTGTCATAAGCACGTCTCCGACTTCATCAGAAGAGGGAAGAGTCAGTTTCTTCTTAACACTTTGGATGTCAAGTGCAGCTCCGGGATGATTTTCATGAAATGGAGGCTTGGTGATCCCCACAAGGGCCGCTCGCAGGCAGTAAAGTGAGAGTAAGCTGTTGAAATTTTTCGGTCTTCTCCAAATCAGCTTCTGGGATGCCCGATCCATGTCACACCTCCGCGTTGTCCCTTAAAATTGTGATTGTATATGATGATGGTCCACCAATTTGGTCTGAAATTCGCTTCAGGACTAGGAATTTTGGCCTCTAAAACTCTTTTAATGTTGGAATCAGGAGCGTTGTAAGCTGGGCAATGAAAGAATTTAGACTTTGGATCTCCCTGATGAGGAGGAAGAGTGTATGATTCTGTTCCTGGTAGACCTTCCTCGGTCAATGCCCGTGTAAATCAGCTTAGTAACTTGGGTTACCCTCAGAGATTGTGACAACTCAAGTGCACATAAAGAGGTCCAACTAGGAAACAAAAGATGGTTGCAAATTGGCAATACTTCCGAGAAGGATCATGAGCATGAAGTCATGGTTCGTGACCTTGAATTTCCAGAGCTCTTGTGGATTTCTAAAATTTGCAGTGTCTTTGACTATCACAAGCACGCTTACGGATCCCCTGTTGAGATGCGGCCTCACTCTATGACTACAGAAGTGTCTCCCATCGTAGCTGTTCTGACTACAACATCTTCTTTAAGCCTCTCAACAGATTGCCCAATTGCCTAAGCCTTTACCTTCAAATGCATGTTATGTTATCCAGCTTCCTAATAGTTTTTTTTTTAAAAAAAAAAAAAGGAAACTAACTTTCATGCTTAGGTTTAGTGCCTCAGTTTTGATTTTAGAAGATACCCCCTCCTTCATAATTATTAAACATTTTTCTACTATTTCCAGAATTAAAGATATAAGACATCTTGGTGATTTTTGGGAGTAATTAATAATTGTTTTTCAAAGATATCTTTAAAGAATATTTGAAATTAATGAAATTTCTAATGTTTATTTATGATTAGGCTACCCTGTTAAATAAGAGTAACCATGGAAGGAGCAGGTAATTTTAAATGATGTTAACTATTTTCTTAAGGTGGAAGTTGGCCAAAAAATACCTTTTAAACTTCTAGTGGAGGGAATATTTTTAAGTGCAATTTTTATTTGGCTTGTACTGATTTTCCAACTTCTAAGTGGATTGATTTCAAAATTAGGGGAATTCTCAGCGCTAATCTTTATTTTTATATTTGAGGTTAAGCTCTCATTGAGAAGAACAAGAGAAGATTTTATAAGTTTTCCTACTAAATAAACCCACGTCACAAAATGTTCCACACTACTGCTCTGCTTTTTCTTTTTGGCCATTCAAGCTTTTGAACCTCTTTTCTTTCTTTGAAATCTTGAAGACAGAGAGAAAATAAAAGAAGCACACCAATCAAAATCAGACCCGGAGAAAATAATTCAAAGATGTAACCATTCCCAAAACAGATCCCGTTTTCCCTCCTAGAAGTAATCAATTCCCAATTGTCCCCTTATAATTACCACCACCACAGCACAATAAAATTTGAAGTCTCTTGCAGACTTTGAGAGCCACAGCCAGACACAGAGGGAGGGAGGGAAGGAGAGTGAGAGAGAAGAGAGAGAGAGAGAGGGACTTACGCTTAGATGGCGACGCTGCAGAAATTCAAGCTCCTGGCGATGCAATGCGGCGTCGTCCAGAGCCCCACACGAAGCCCCAGGACCAGCCCGCTGGTTCAGTTTCAGCGCCGGAAAACCACCTTGCGGATGCTTCTCTGCCGGAGCACCAGTAGCCGATCACCTCGTCAGCGAGAGACGACCTTTCAGCTGAAGCATGTGATGGATTCATCGGAGGAGGAGGAGGAGGAGGAGAGCGGGAAAGATTCAATGCGGAGGAACTCACTGAAAGAATTGTTCGGGTCCTCGCTTCCAAACGAAGAAGAAGGTGAGAGACAGATCACTGAAATCACCGAGAGCAACAAGCTTCCATCTAGAGAGTTCCATTCCGTCGTGGGTTCGATTAACGGACTGGGGTCACCGAAACCGGGTTGGACGCGTTTCCGTTACAGGTCGTTATTGAGGAAATCTTGGCGCCCAGCTCTGGTCACCATTCCAGAGGAATAAAGGTCTCTGTTTAATGCCATCTCGAATTTCTTCAGCTAATTGAATCCAAATGTATTTCCCTCTGTTAATTAGAATTTTAAAACTATTTACTGTGGCATTATCCTTAATCTTATAGGATAATTAGCATAGAACTGTACTTTCGAATTAAAATGTGGGTTTTTCCCCTTTTCTGTTCCTGCTCTGTATGCCCAGTAATACTCAGATGAGTTTATTGAAGAGATATATATATATATATATGTCGTTATTAACTATACAAAGATCAAGAGGCATATACGTTGGCATTACTTCGGATATTGTAAAATGTTATGTGAAAATCACTGAAAAATTGTATTGCATGACTTCTAGAAGTAATCGAAATCTGTAACTCTATTGCAAAAAGGAATTCATATTTTTTAATCAATAGAACATGTTAAGTTAGCATAAGGGGAAAAAAAATTAATATACAAGTTCTGTAATTTCATCCTTATATTTTAAGTACCTAATAAAAAAATGGATAATTAATCCACAGTTCCTTATAGTTTCAACTAATTTTGAATCAGGTTCTTATAATTTTTTTCTTTTTATCAGGTCTTTATACTTTCACCTGTTTTTAATTAGGTCCTTGTATTTATTTTTCTTTTTATCAAGTCCTTATAAGTTCACCTTATTTTTAATTAAGTCCCTGAATTTTTTATTCTTTATTTTATAAATTCTAATAGTACTATTATATAAACATAAAATAGTATATTATTTAATATTAGTTTATAAACAATAATATTCTAAAGATATTGAATTATTATAATGATTTTAATTTTTTCAGCAAAAAAATTAATTGTTCTAAAAAAATTTTCCTGAATTAATTAATTCTATTACTTTTTTATTACATAATTATTAATTTAATTTAATTATTAATATTTTATATTTCAGTATTAATCTATTTAATTAAGCTTATATTTAATTAATAAATAAAATTAAAACTACATGAACCTGATTAAAAATTTAGTGAAATTATAAGGACTTAATTAAAAGAAAAATAAATACAAGGACCTAATTAAAAAAAGGTAAAAGTATAAGAACCTAATAAAAAGAAAAAAAACTATAGGGACCTAATTCAAAATTTGTTAAAACTATAAGGACTTGCGGATTAATTAACCCTAAAAAAAATATAAACAAATTCTGATTAAGAATTAGATAAAACAAAAGAACTATAAATTAATTTTCCAAATGTACATGTGATTCTAACATGCATACTCAAACAGGTCAACTTCAGATTCGAGCATATAATTTATGCTACTTTTTGGCCAATTAAATGCTGACATTATTGATTCTATTAGTATAATATTATCTTCAGCCATAAGCATGATCAATTGAATGGCAATCAAATTGTGGTAAAAATTACCACCTTACATTACTATATTAAGAACACCTAATTATAAATTGTTATGAGTGAAAAACCTTTTCTTTTTGTTTTCATCCATAAATCACGAGACGGTTTAAAGATGATGGATATTGAAAAAGCAAGGGAATTTACTTTTGACTAGTCCAAAAAGTGAATCACTTAAGATACTCTCAAGTGGATCTAAAACTGATCATAATATCCAAGGAAACTTGAATAAAAGAAAGAGTAATGATAAGACAATTTATATCATATTTATTTAGACACTACGAAGTGAATTATAAACCCAGCCACGATTGCTGTATTATTTCATCTATAGCTTTTATGATACACAAATAATGGAATTATGTATATTAAAAATCGGTTGAAATCAATTAAAAACAATAAATATATATTAAAAAAATATAACTTTTTTTAAAGTACCTTATTTATAAAAAGCTGGATGAGTCATGAGTGAGTGACTAGCCAATAACTAATGTGATGATGCTAACTAATAATTAATGGAAAAAAATTTAAAAAAAATATATTAAAAATTTCAGACGAACTATTAATATCTCTTATAAATAGGAATATATCATCATGAAAAAATCATCATGTATAAAAGAATAAGGTAGTATTTTCCACTTGAAAAGAAAATAAAGGGACCCAAATAAATAACCAAATCTTTCAATGATTACATGATTAGGGAAGTACAGTGTGTTGTTTAATCAAATGAGCATATATCTTGTAATTTCTAAATGATTATGAAGCACATGGGATCAAGGAAAAGTCATTCTTTAATGTATATCCTATTCTTTTTAGGAAGAAAAATAGTGGGAGTGAAAAGTTAAAGTGAGGAAGGTGAGTAAAAAAGAGAGAAGAGTGGGATATGTTGGATTTGACGTGGAAGAATGAGTGTAATGGTAAAGCAGGAACAATCAACCAACGACGTCAAAAAGGGCTCTGAAGGCGAAGACAGAGATTTATAGAAATATGCACAGAACAATCACTTTGGGATATTGCCTGCCATTAAAGACTATCTACGTCCCAAAAGCTTAGTGTAGGCCCGAAATAAAACACTATTCTAAATTACGGCATTGAGATCAACAATGCACATATGCTTTAAGTTCCTTTATTACTTGGCTCACCTTGGCTTTTATGCAGAAGAAATTATTCATAGATTAGGATGTGCCATTTATATCTCTTGTTATTGTTATATGAGATTTAGGAAGTGCTATCATATTTTAAATCTGCAACCAAGAAAACAAAGTGAAATATGTTTGTTAGATCTGTAAATGATGATTTTTAGAGTATGATTGGTAAAGTTGGATCCACATTTATTGTTGTCACCATCAAAGCATTTGTTTCATCAAGTTTTCTCTCCTATCTTTATTCTTATTGTTTGAATTAATTTTAAATAAAAGTTGATTGCAACCCCAACATTTTTAGTGAGAATGATTTGTTTGCCAAATTGTAATATCATTCTAAGTTTGGTACAAATTCACAATAACGAAAGTTCAAAATATAGATAAATTGATAAAACTTGAAATAGAATATGATAGAAAGTGGAAAATATGAGGTATGAATTAATTTTTTTCTTGTGATAAGGTATGAATTAATTTGTTACATAGGAAAAATTAATTTGTAAATCCCTTACCCTATGTTTGTTATGAAGGAATTGGAAGGAAAGGAAGGAGGAAAAAATTTTAATAAACGCTATTTAAAAAATTTTAAAAATAGGATTATAAAATTTTAATAAAAAAAGATGTAATATAAAAGAGAAAAAAATAATTAAAAGCTGTTAACCCCACTTCTTCAATCTTTAGTCCCTATATAATTTCATCTAATTTTCAGTTAGGTCACTATAGTTTTTTTTTTTAATCAAATCATTATAGTTTTACATGAATTTTAATCAAGTTCCTGAAAACTTTCTTTTTTATTATTCACTTGAAATTGAACCTTCAAGTAAAACTATGAGAACCTACTAAAAAGGAGGAAAATATTATGTAAACCTGATTAAACATTAGATAAAACTAAAGATTAACAGATAAACTTTTCCAATAATTTATAATAGTCTAATACCCTGACCTCAATGTCATCATTTGGAAAGAGGAGCAATCCATAATCATTAGTGCAAAAAATATTAAAGCAGTGCCATCCAAATCATTTGTCATGCTAAGGCACACTAAGACAGGGATTAAAATTGTTCTCCATTCGGAGGTGGGGTGATAGTGACAATTCAAGTTACAATAACGTTGATTATTTAGTCAGCGTTGGGAACATTCAGAATTTCATATTTGATGGTGCTTTTTTAGTTAGGGATAGTAATAGGTACAGTTATTCCATATATTTTGATATTGAATTTTGCAACATAAAGAGGGAACACAAATAGATATCTCATCAATTACCGAAGATAAGACTCATTCTACCCAAGAAAAATTTCCTATCCTTACTCAACACAAAACCCCATTCATCTTTTGGCGGGGGCAAAGCTAACATACTCCACCATGTATGATAAATCAAAGAATTTGCATCATAGAAAAGAAAAATCCGGCCACTTACAGTTACAAACCCCAGAGAGAGAAAGAGAGAGAATAAACATTAGTTAGGAAGATAACTTCAAGCATCAACATCAAGTTAGCCGCTCTTTATTTCCCAGAAGAACTGATGAAGCTTCCTCACCCATCAGATTGAGATGGTGATGACCGCCATTCTGGGTCTGATTGTAGCTATGAAACTTGAGTCTCCCATTGAAGGTACCAGAATTTGACGTGGCTTTTGAACAGCGACTCCCCTACAAAAATTTATAACAGCTGATATTTACTAGAGCCCAAGACCTCAGCCATGGCAGATTCCACTTGGCACAAGCTTCACTCCACGAGGATAGAGATGAACCCCAGTCCCATGCTTACCAACTAGAATCATACCATAGGGCCTTTTTCAAACTTCATGTCATCACTGTCTTCCGGCTTGGGCTTGTTAATATCAGTAGATTTAGGATAGCCTTGTGGATGTACATTGTCCTGAGGAACAAAACGATGGAAGAATCTGTATATCATTTCATAACTGGTGAATGTGATGACAGCCGATGGAGTTGTTCTCAACAGATTGGTA
Organism: Neltuma alba; assembly: GCF_004799145.2. Lineage (NCBI taxonomy): Eukaryota > Viridiplantae > Streptophyta > Magnoliopsida > Fabales > Fabaceae > Neltuma > Neltuma alba. Next base: position 54,718 of record NW_021634353.1, on the reverse strand, counting down.
GCACAACCCCGATAAAAGCCTGGAAAGCCGTCCTTCTGGAACACCTTCTTAGCACAATCAACAACCCCTGCATACTGGACCTTGATATTTTTGGCCTGTCCTTGCTCCTGTAGCCTGGATCGTATCACCTGGAAACACAGTTGTAGGGGTTAAGACCTGTGAAATCAAAGGTGTGATGCTGAAAAAATCCTGAATTTTCTTCCCGTAGAAATTTAGTCAGACAATGTTAGACATACCTCATGAGGATAAGTCATTACAGAGGCAATTACTTTGGAAATTGAAGATGCAATGGCAACATTTCCCGGACTTAGCTTGTCAACTGTAGTGTTTTCTGAACTATTTGAGATTTTCATTAGATAAGCATGTAAACATGAGGAAACAGGAAAGCATCACTTGTGACAGGGAATAAAATAATTTGCAGATACCATATTTACCCTTTTTTGCCATGTATGACTTAATCTTTTCATACGATGGGAATTGTATTACAACATGACTTATGCCGGCCAATGAAGGCAAGATGCCACTGCATCACAAAGAAAAAAAAATATTATAGAGTATTCAAAAGGATTAGCTCAGTTGCTAAATGGCAAAACTACATCCTTACAACCCGAGTGGGATCCATTCAATTGTAATATCCTAAACATAAACACATCAGCTCAGGTTTTTTTTTTTTTGGGGGGGGGGGGGACTCCCCTTTAAATTACTAGGGAAGGTATTCGATTCATAACATTAATACACAAAAACAAAACAAACTCATGACCCTAACCAAGCGCAGAATCAGGTCAATTAAGCTCCAATTATACATTTCTTTTTCTAGATTCGATTCACTGGGTTCATTCTACTCAGCATTTTCTATGCACGAGACTGCTTAGTTTAAGTGTACCTGGTCATTTGGTGTGTGGGAGATACAAAGCAAAAGCAGACACATTGAAACTTGAATTATTATGGGATGGCCACATTAGATGGAACACAGCCACTTTTTTCATATTCACCTTGCTAATGGACATCAGTTCATACTTTTAGCTAAAAACAGAAATTGATTCATACTATGGACTTTATAATCTCACCACATATATCCTTGTTTAGCCAAGTGATCCATCAGATCCTGGCCAAAGGCTATGCTTGATTAAACTAGACTTTTTCAATCCTTTTCCTCTTTGTTTTTTTGTTTTTTTGTTTTTTTGTTTTTTTTGGTGGTACAATTCTTTTCCTCTTTTTAGTGAAAAGCAAAGTAAACATGTTTAATGGACCTCGTATCACATCCCATAAACATTTGATGATGTTGCATACTAATTAGTGAGATAGTTTAAGGGCATTATAATGTAAGACTAAATTATACATAACACTCCCTTGAGAGCTTGGGGTTATGTACAAATAAGCTTTTTGATCTTTAAAACTTTACAATGAACCCCCCTAAACTTTCACATTTATGTAGATAACTCCCCTACCATTAATTTGTTTGTTACTTCACTTGAATAACATAATATGAGAAAAGGTATATCTACATATGACTTAAAAGTTTAGGGGATTACCTACATATAACTCACAAGTTTAAAGAGGTTATCTGCATATATACATAGTTGCAGGGGGTATTTGATCAATAACATACTATGCTACGTTAGCAAAATAACGGAATAATTCGCAGCATGGTGGTTATCTGCACAAATCTGAAAAGTTAAGGGGGTTCCTCATCAAGTTTTAAAAGTCGAGGCTATTTGCACATTTTCAAGAAAGTTTTGTTTAACTTATCCATAATACAACACACACACACACACAAAGCAAATATTATGAGATGAAAAAAATTAGTGATTACATTTAATAGAGAAAGAAAAATTAATATTATCTTTTTTATTCACTTTATTTAGCACCCATAAAAAATCGTTCATTGACACATAGGCAATGCAAATACAAACCATGATGCACACAAGTTAAAAAGAAAGAGTAGTATCCGACTTTTACCCATTTAATTTCATAGCAAAAATCTCAAAAGATATTTAGTTAAATGTGAGTCTGACCTGTACAATCCTCGCATGCCTTCCTCACAAGTAATCCTTGTCAGAGCAGAAAGAACACTCTTGTAAGGAACGACATTTGGCCTCATTCCCTGTGTCTATTAGTTACAGAAAAAGACATCAATAATTCTCCAAGATAAAAATGAAGAAAAGAGCAAAACATCTATGACGTGTAATTTAAGGAACATTAAGGATAAGTGGACCATTAACAGAATGCGTAGGCAAATTATGCAACTTATCACTTGATGTAACTTGAGATTTCAGTTTACCCAGGAGGAAAAAACGAGAAGTTCAACTGAACATTTCAACAGTTCGTGTTCATAACAGAGGACCCAGCAATGGCAATGCGAATATTGATAAATAGGGTTTTACTACTAGACTTGAATGTGTTGAGGGCAAACATGGGGTTGCTTCTCCGACTTGGAAAGAAGAGCATTTATGAAATAGTTAACAAAATAAGGGAGCGACAATTTTTAAATATTTGAGTGCTTCAAAGCAATGAGAGGCAGCCAAGGGGTGCAGATCAAAGCACGAAACGTAGCAAATTTCCAGGACTAATCAATCATGCATACAGTTAGATATAGCTAAGCTAATAAAAAATTAAATTGATAGAAACAAGGCATAACTGTATAAAATTCACACACATGCCCGCAAGATTGAAAATCAACTTACTTGAAGTCTGGTCTTAACAACCCACAATGGATTTGTTGAAATTGCTGTGGCTGCTCCAGCACCGGCAGCAGCTATCATATTTTCACTAGTTGTGAGTTGGTGGCAACCATCTGTTACAAGTTTACCAATGAAAAATGTCATCAAAAATAAAGTCAAATATAGCAAATTTCAATTAAGGCTTATACACAACAAGAAAATCGAGTATGCTAATTTGATGCTTCCAAATTTGAAGTAATCAAGAAACCATATGATATATTAGGTAAATGGGATTAAAATAACATTTACCACGTGAACGAAGCAGGCCTTTTAGTTGCTCATAAACTGTGAAGTAAACCTACAATTGAGGCAAAATTTAGTCACTGAATGATTGAAAACCGTTTCAAACAAATGACTGAACAATATTAGAAAGATTATTCATTTTCTGATATTAGATGATTGTCCCTGACGTATAACCAATGACACAAAAAGGATCTATAAAATTAAAACTGAGCAGGAGATCAAATTCCATTGGTTTGTCATTTGTTGATGTAAAAGAATGTGTACTGAACTACTTTCCACTGTTAGGGGATGGAAACCAACATTCCTCCAGCTGGAATGCGAAATCATTTGTTGCTTTAAATGCTACTTCTTCAAACCTCAGTAGGTTTTACAGAGTACAAAGCAAATCATAAAAGCAACCATAGAGAGAAAAATATGCTATCATTTTCAATTACAGTCAACAATTATTTCTAAATCAGTAAACAAAGAATATGGTCAAAGAGGTTGCTTTTAATTGATAATCTTCCCACTGAAAAGAAAGCAAAACCCTGATTATCCTTCCAGAGTTAAGCAGCAGAGGAGACAGAAGTTACCATGAGGTTCCATAACTACTTGTATATTAATAAATGAAAAGTAGAAAGTGAAAAGGGGAGGACCACGAATTCAGTGACTGGAGATAATGAACAACATAGGCCGGTGAAAAATGTAGGCTTAGATAGGACTATGTGGCAAATGGGAAATTAATATGAAGATTATAATTTGTTCTAAATGCTTCCAGTGTAAACGCAAATTGAAGGAACTGGGGTTATGGCTAGGCTTCTTTCAGATTATTTGAATATAAAATAGCAAAACAAATTGACGCTGAAGCAAGACAGAATAAAAAATACGTCTCCATCACCCAGCTTATAGAACCTAGTATGTTTGCTATCATGATTACTAATCATAGCATAAAGATTTAGTTAGAGGCAGCACGAGGAGTGACATACCGCCCAATTTGGAAGTAATGCTAGTATTGTTGGTGAAAGTCCACGATACAGCCCCCTGAAACCTTCAGTCCTGGCTATATTCTGCAAACTTGTGATGATAACACTGCCTAAGAGAGTAACAAAAGTTACTTTGGTAAACAATCACTCAACAAATGTAAGACAGAAAGCATTAATATTGAAATTGCAGTGCTGACACATGACATAAAATTAAATGATTATACATCTGCCAAAACTTGACAATAAACTTGTGTTTCACAAGAGAAGAATTGCTTCTTTATAAAGTTTATGTATCATATTCACAAACTTATGCCAACCATTTACGTTGTAAATTCTGATTTCTGATACCAATTCTCTGACTTGTTAGCTGTCCAAATTTAACTCCAGTAATTAACTAGAAAATCTGAAGCCTGTTCTGATGGCAAAGCGAACTAACTTTTAGAGAGAGGGAAATCGAGCATACCTGTCTGCCCAGGGGGAAGACCATGAACTTGTAGTCTAGTCTTGATGACATCCAATGGGCACACAAATGTGGCCGCTATTGCCCCTGCAATGATATCAAGTTAATCATCCAGAAGCGAGTCTTACACTGCCAGATATTCTAGCAGTAAGTCATAACCGTAGCAAGAAACACCAATCAAACCAGTGCCAAAACACAAGCGCTTTACCCAAAAACACAAACTCTAGTAAATTAATAGAAATGACCAAAAATGACAATTATAAATCAGATTAAACAAATTAACAAAAAGCCCCCAAAACAAAAATGACCTCAAATTTCGAAAGGCAGGCTGATAAAAACGCTCACCAGCTGAGGCACCAGCGCCGGCGTTGCAGATTAAGTCTCTGATGTTATAGCTGTTACCGGAAGATTGGCCATTGCTACTCATATTAAATTGCCCTGGCAACGCAAGTTCTCCTAATCAACGAATTGAAGGTGTTTCCCAATTACTGATCGAAAAACAGAATGGAGATCTCATGGCATATCTTCATGAACATGTTTCTTTTATACCATTCCCCCAAATAGTAAGGTGATGGGCACTAATTGCGTGCTTATCTTGTCAAAAGGGTTTACGCGGCGAATTGGACCAAGAACGATGGGAACGTGTAAAACACTAACTTGGATGAAAAAACGAAATCCATGAAAGTTGAAACTTCAAACGGGCACGCAAATTTATTCAATGCCTTATTTCCCTTTTCTTCTGGGTCTTCGATCAGTCTTTGCGCACTGGGAAGCTTGAATCACACAGGAGCCGTTTCGAATTGACTAGGTTCGAACGTCGGAACTGGGAAGCTCAGAATTCTTTTTTTTCTTATTCCCAACCAAAAAAGGACGGTTTAGAATCAGTTTAATATTGTTTTTTAATATAGAATCAATTAAGAAAAATTACCCATATAAAAAATTAAATATAAATAAATGTTTTAAATCTCATTTAATAATAATTTAACATTTTCTTATAAATAACATAACTTTAAATTGTAAATATGAAAATTTGACTGTGGCCTAAAAAAATGAAAACTCGACTTATAAGTTATAAATAATAAATTATTATATTTAATTTGTAAATAAAGCAATTATAAATATTAAATTCTTAAAACTTAATACTAATATTGAATGAAACTTGAGACATTTATTTATATTTAATTTTTGTCAGCTATGACGTATAAGCGACTTTTCCATCAATTAACAAGGAAATGAGCAGGAAAATTGTGTTAATATTTTTCTTTCAATTAAAACTTGATCTAGCTCGAATTGATAATATCAAATGATTTGCTTTGAAAAATCAATTGAATTGAATTGATTAAAAGAGTTAGTATAATTATTCCTTTTTCATTTCAATAAAGAGAAAGTTGAATTTTTTGGCCCTGAGGGTAACTTTAAACCATTGAATTAGTTAATTAGTTTGAAGAACAGTATCTACAGGGTAAATAGATCCCCCTTTTTTCACCAAAAATTAGATCCCCTCTGATCTTATATTTTAGTCATTTTTTAAAAATAAATTTGTGTCATTTTGCATAAAAATTAAAAAAATCATTAAAAAATCTAAAAATTGAAAAATTACACACAAGGACCGTTTAAAAAAAATATTATGAAAACCCATTCTAATATTGTAATAGGTTTCTATGTGTAATTTTTTTATTTTAGTAGTCTTTTTTAAAGATTTATATTAGGTAAAGGAGAGTAGTATATCTTAACGGAGACACAACTTTGGTTGTTACAGCTTAGCATTCATACCAAACGTAAAACGTTGACGAAATTTATGGATCCCGCCCGCAGCTTCTTTTTCTTTTTCTTTTTTTTAAATAAAAAAGTATTCACGGGAGTTGGGTTCAAAAGGTTCGTTAAAATTTTTTTTAGAAAAAAAAAAGAGTATCTTTTTTTTATATATACTCTATTTTTTTTTCCGGGCTCCGTTAGAATGAGGTTATGTCGAAACAACTTGTTTTGCACCATCTCAGCGTAGGTATTTGTAGGGCTGCACAATGGACAGACCGGACTGGACCAGAATCCAACCCGAAGTCTAGTCTGATTTTTTGGTCAAACTGGGTTTGATAGTCTATGGTCTGGTCTGGTCTAGTGATGACCCGAGGTTGGGTTGGACTGGACTTGGTCTACCAGACTAGTGGACTGGTCCAGGCAGTCTAGTTGTCCAATTTTCTTTTTTTTTTAATTTTTTCTTTATGAGAAATAAGATTTCAATATGATAAGTACAATTAAGACAATAAAAAATACCTATAATCATATGAAACTCGTCCTAAAATATTAAGACTTCATAATAAATACATAAAAATATCTAAAAACATTAAAAACAATTAAAGGCACCATCTAAATTACAAATTATTGAAAAATAAAAAATTCACCTAGACTGGACTGGACCAGTCTAGGTGACATGATCACTTGGTCTTAAACCCAGTCTAGCCCGACCAACTAGTCTGGTCTAGTACAGTCTAATTCCATTATATAGTTAATTTGGATTGAATTGGACTGGACAAGACCACTTCGGGTTGGACTGGACTGGACCAGACCACCGGGTTTTTGCACACCCCTAGGTATTTGTACATTTCTACTTAATTGAGTTTTGTTTTGTGCTCATTTTATTTTTAATTGTAGTTCTTAACATAAAAATTAGTTAGTTATAAAATACAATATCAAATCACATTTGTTATAATAAACTAATTTAATTTAGTTTTATTAATCAACTTAAATTAGTTAACTAGTACTTATATTATAAGAAGGGATAATAACAAAAAAAGAAGCTAGAATTTTGTAAATACCAAACAAGGAATGTCAACCAAAATTTATTGTTGTTTGTATATTCTGACTTGTCAATACCAAATAAAGTTTTGTTATCAAACCTGATTTGAGATTTATAATATCCATCTTTTTTTTCTATCATTCTCCTTATTAAGAATTGGAAGCATTATTTAAAGCTGAAAAAATGCTCAAAAAGATACCAACAAATTATTCACTAACAAATTTTTCGTAGGATACAAATTTTTTTCTATATATAGGTATTCTCTTATTGGAAACAATCTTATTTGAAATACTGTCATATACTAAATATGGGCACCTCCCTTAATAGGGATACAAAAGTAAAAAAAAAAATTAAGTAATTTTATGATTTTGAAAGTTCAAAAGTTTTAGGAAGAATTTCAAAAAAAAAAAACCTTTGAATTTCAAAACGTCAAATCAGTATTACTTGCTACACTATAATAACAATTAACAACATTTAAAAGGCAAATGATAACATATTTTTATTATCATTCTTGATTGAGGCTTTTAAAATTTTAAGGTTACTTTTGGTACAGAACATTAAAAATGAGGGGTAAGGATTGGAATTGAAGTTGAAAACATATGTTAAAAGCATGCTTAGCATGAGTGATTTCTTATCATATGGGATTAGGCAATCTCACATAGATAAGATTAGAGAATACTACCTTTCCTTATGGTATTCTCCAATCCCACATATATGGATTTATCTAATTCCAAATATCATATAATTACTCATATTAAACACCCTTTTAATATAGTTTTACACTTTTAATCTCAATTTCCATCCCTCATTTTTAATGCTTCATACCAAATAGAACCTAAAGGTATTTTTGAAAAATTTTACAAAGTTTTAAACTATTCAAATGAAGAAATAAATCTAGGGAAAAATTCACTTAATCCCCTCCACAGGCATTTAGACTCTCCCTTGCTAACCAAGCATTTCCAATTATTTATCTATTCATTCAAATACCCATCTTCACACACTATTTATCCACCACAACCCACAAGTGCTTAACAAGTAAAATGAAGAACGTGGCAATTTTTAAAAGAAAATTTCATATTTTACTTCACACATTAAACAATCCTGACTTATTGGATCAGTGACCATAATGTGGCGACAACATGTGGCAAAGTCACACGATTTCACACTTCTAATAACACTAACAGTGACTTGGAGATATGGCAGAAGGATGCGACTTTGAAATAATCATCGACCACTGCATTTTTTGTTAGTTCGTGCTAGCAGAATAGTCTCCATTTCGGCTATTTGGTTTGCTGTCTTGACAAATCAATTTCAGTCTAGTCTTAAAAAATTGCAGTGCCATTTCAGAATCTTTTAAAGGCATTTGGATATTTAATGTGTACAGAGGGGTTAGGTGAAATCTTTCATAAAACTGCTTCATTACCCTCAATCCACATAAACTTTGGACTTTGGTGCATGTAATTTTTTTCCGTATTATTTCTTATCTACTTTATTATCAAATTAATGAAACGTAACTCGTCATATTTCTAATTGTACTGTACGCAAAAATTACTTTTAGAAGAATGCAGAAAATTAAAAAGTAATAATACTAAGAGGGTGTTTGGATATATCAAACTGCTTTCTAAAATTATTTTTTTTGTAAATTTTTATATATTTAATTTGTATATTGTAAAATTATTTTTAAAATTATAATTTGATATTTATCTAATCCTTTCCTAAATTGAATTACTGTATTTATTACATTTATATTAATTTGTTTTTGTCCAATAATAGAGGTGACTAGAAGTCTAGAACTAGAGTTGTCACATCATGAGGTTCGAGCATCACCCCCCAAAGAATTCGTCACAACTCACAAACCTATCAAGAACTGGTTGCCAGCTAATCAGAGGGAATCTAACTGAATTCCAAATTTATGTCTCATCCAAACAGAGGAGTTTGCTTCTTCTTTTTTTCTCTTTGCCAGAGAAAAGGGATTTGGATATGATTTCTAGCTTGAAGATTTTTTTGGAATTTCAAAATTTTTAATATAAGAATTATTTAATTAATTTAAATATATTACAAAAATTAGTTAAATTAGTTATACATAATAAATAAATTTTTTTTAAAATATCTTTACTAATCAAGTGTATTGATTAGAACTATTATTATTACAAGGACTATTTTGAAAAAGAAAAAGATAAATATTAGAGATAAAATATATTAGAGTATTATATTTAGGATCAAAATAAAATTTAAATGAGCTATTATGTTAAGAATCAGAGATAGTATATTCTTTTTATATTATATATAAGAATTAGATAATAAATCTATAAAAGTAATAAATTTATTTAAATTAATTATTTATAAAAATGTGTGTTGTCTTTTTTTAAAGAGATCTCCTAATCATTTGTATTGAAAATTACAGGTCTTGATGTAAACATTCTTTAATATGTGTGATGTTTTAAAACTAAATTAAACCCTTCAACTTGATTTTTTTTTTAACCAGCTTCAACTTGATTTTATTACATTTAGGATTGCAAGGGCATTACATTACATAAAACGGACAAATTTTCATATACACACGAAGTTGAACTTTACACTCAATAAGAATTATATTATCACAGAAATGCACCTTATGATGCTTAAAACTTTGACATATGAACCGGCGAAAAAAGTGATGGTAAAGTAATAGTTTTGAATTAGAGATGAGGAAGGCATATATTTAGAACGTTTTGATAGTTTCCTTGGCATTGCATGGCATATTTTCTCTGCATTCTTTGAAGTTCTTTTTGTTGAGGTGTTTGTGTGCTATGTTTTAGTTGCGTTGAGATCAAAAGCCGAAATTGTTTCAAATACTAACCCCCATCTAAATATAATACCTAGTTGGTAGGCAAAAAAAAAAATCTAGTTTATGATACAAAATTACACAACAAACTAGATTTTATATTTAGGAATATAAATAGTATTCTTCCAGTTCTAAATGTAATACTCATCTTATAGTGTAAATTACACTATAAGATCGGTTTTATATGTAAGATCGGAGGAGTATATCATTATGTGCTGTATGAAGGGACACAGTGTCTAGAGAAAATACTTTCAAGATTGCATCTAATGAAAATTATATGAGAATTTAAGTCATTAAATAATGGGGTTTGAAATTTGAGCCAATTAAGATTAAATGGCCTTACCCACATGAGTTGGGTTGGCCAACTAGACTGTATGGGTTGGTGTATAGGCCAGTCTAGCAACCCCCACCATTTTTTTTTTCTATAAACGTAAATAATTTTAATTTTTTTTATTAGGCATATGTATTATCATGTTTGAGATATTATCGACAGCTAAGTGTAAATAATTCTTTTAATGAGAATTTAAATATTGATTCGTCAGATTAGAAGGAATTAACCCTTTTCGTTAGACCTAACTTATATTTGTTAAATAATTTTAAAATCTTAAATATAACTTGTATAATCTATATATAACCCATTTTAAACTTCCATATTACGTAATCCACATCATCTAATCTTAATTTTCTGAAAAATATCAATGATTTTGTTTGATAAAAATAGGACTTGCTCCCAAAATTGGTGGAACCTATGCACATACCAAGAATTCAAATTTCGGGCACATCCCACGGATAAGAATTGATGGAGTTGTTGTGTTCCCCGGGTGCAGAGCAAACTGGGCCCTCAACCCGGCCCATCATCCCAGCCTGTAACAAGCGAAACCCGACAAGATTGGTATTTTTCGTTTTGGGCTAAAGAGAATTTTCGCCGTTTAGTTATACTTTAAGTACTTGGGGAATCTTAAAATCTCACGTGATGCAATGTTGTCCTTAGTTGGAGCCGGGGGGGGGGGACAAGCAATGCAATGCTATTCCTGTAACTGATAGGAATTAACTGTCCGTTAATTAACTAGAGAAATGATCCTTAAGGACCCTTCAAGACTACTAATACCATCTCCAATTTTAATATAAGATGAGATTGACTAATTTGAAGAAATTAAGAAAATTACTAAATTACTATTTTCTATCATTAATATAATAGCTAGTTGACTAATTTGAGTAGATTGAGAAAGTTTGTTGAGTTAGTTACTTGTAATAATTAAGTATTGTGTTTCTTAAAATACCCTTATTAATCATGGATTAGCTAAAACTATCATTTGATTGAACATTTAACATGTGTAACTACTACAAGACTATTTTGAAAAAAAAAAAGAATGAATATGAGAGACAAAGTATATTAGAGTATTATATTTATGGTCAAATTAAAAGTTAAATTAGCTCTTATATTAAGGACCAGCAGTAGTACTTAATTATAGCACATGTTACATAATCTCTTTAAAATATTTTTATATATTATTAGATTATATATCAATTTATAAATTAGGCAAATTAGTTGAAAAAAATATAAATATAAATACTCTAAAGCAATTTATTGGCTTTCTTATTCTTTTAAATTAGTCAATCGGGTCTCATATTAAAGATCGAAAGTAATAATATTACCAACTTTGAAATTTTGAAAAATTTTAATTTCAGTCAAGGACCATATTCGTTTTCTTGAAAAAAGTCAAAATTTTGGGATCTTTAACTCTCGTCATTCATCATCTTAGAAGGTCTTTAAATGTCATTTTCCTATGTAATTTTTAAGAAAATTACATTAGGAAAAATGGTTCGGAATATATTTAAGACAAAAGGCAATAACTACTGATACATGGGACCACGCGTTTTTGGGGTGGGGGTATTGGTACCACCAACACGATAACAAGTGCTTCAGTTTTAAAACTTGGATGCTTCCTCCCTGTCCCTCGTCTCTTTCAGAACTCGGCTACAAATCCCCATTTTCTCACTCCATTACTTGCTTTGAATTTTGCAATATTGATTTCTAAAAGATCTCTTATTTCATTAAAAAAAATTGGTTTTGAGATTTTATTCTTTCTATTAAAAACTCTATTTTAAAATATTTATTATCATTATATTAGTTAAATGCATAGGTAATACTTTTTATATGATATCAATCTCCGTTTGGCCCGAAGAAACCTTTGCACGCCTCTGTTATCTTTTAGGAGGCCTACGCTCCATAGAAACTGTTTACCTGAGACTGTCCCTTGGCCCGTAGGTCCTGGCACAAGGTTAGAGCTAGCTGGTTCTCCCCGAAATGCATTGAGACGCAACAATACTGTTTTGGTGCTGGCCGCGGGAGCGGTACCAAATCGAGGCAAACTTTTTGATCATTCAAGAAAATTTCAGATTGCCTAGTATTTGACCAATTAGTAACCCAAGATTCCATATTTTTCTTAAATGAGAAAGAGATCCACCAGGGGTAAAAGCAACAGGAAGAATTGCTCAGATACTAGTAAGTGAGGTTTATTTGGGTCGTGTTATAAATGCCCTGGTTAAACCTATTGACAGTCGAGGAGAAATCTCGGTTAATTGAATCTCCCGCTCCTGGTATTATATCGAGACGTTCCGTATATGAGCCTCTTCAAACAAGACTTATTGCTATTGATTCGATGATCCCCATAGGGCGTGGTCAGCGAGAATTAATTATTGCCGAAATGCAGATATTTTTGAATTCCATTTAGAAATTGAATTAATGAATTAAATACAATATTCCTTCAGTCCATATAAGACTTATTTAACTAATTTGATTAGATTAAAGAAGTTAGGTAAGTTAGTTAATTATAAAAAAATATAAAATGTTTTACTTAAAACACCATAATCATCTTTTTTAATATCCTTCATCTCTCACTTACTTGATTATAGTTGAGGAAATATCCGTAAGCGTAATTTAAAAAATTGATAAATATGATAAATATGTATTATATTTGGGACTAAAATTAATTTAACAATTAGGTCCTATATTAAGGACCAGAGGAGTAGTTGTATATTGTTTTCTGTCAACACAATTTAAAAGTAATAGTATAATACTGCCTCCTGTCCTAATTATAAGAGTCCGTTGACTAATTTGAGAAGATTAAGGAAGTAAGTTGAGTTGGTTATTTGTACTAAATAAATGTTGTCTTTCCTAAAATATTCTTGCCAATCAAATGTATTAACTAGAACTATCATTATTAGAAGGGATACTTTGAAAAAAATATATAAATATGAGAGACAAAGTGGATTGGGGTCTTATATTTAGAACCAAAATAAAAGTCAAGTAGAGTCTTATATTAAGAACTAGAAGTAGTACATTGTTTATAAGTCATGCACATATGATACTTACTTTACAAAATAAATGTGTATATAGGACCTGATTTTATTTTTTAAATGCATCTAATGTCTTAATTTTATTTACAGTGTATAGAGCACTTTAATCTTACCTTTCTATGCATTCAACACTTCTCTTTTTTTTTTTTTTTTGGATGATGATGATGATGATTATATTGATGCGAATAAGTGGTACAGCTGGCTCTCAATCTCAGAAAAGCATCACTTATCCACCATTTGTTTCAGTCCAATGGACGCATTTATGATGAATATGCCTCCCAACCAAACATCACATTCGACGGACCCAGATCCTCTCTTCTCTTCTGCCTTTTTTTTTTTTTGGCCTGAAATTCCCTTCTGCTTTTATTTACTCCACTCATTTATATCCACTTCATTAGATCCTTCCCTTCCCTTTTTTTTTCAATTATTTGTGAGTCTCAGAATATAATAAATTTAACTTTCAATCACTTCTATTGAATTTTTTGTTTGTTTGTAAACTGAAGATATCAAGAGATTTTTCTTGTTTTGTTAGGATAAAACTTATGTCCAGTTACTTATATTCATTAATTTGAGTTTTCAAATCACATCTTGTCATGTGGAATTTTTTGAAAAAAACAAAAATTCACACTGACAAATTTCAATATCAAACCATTATTAATAATAAAAATCACACGACATAGTGTGATTAAAGAATTTAACCTAATGGGTATAATTAAACTACTCCTTTTACATAATAATTTTAGAGATTGCTCATTAAAAATATTGAAGAATAAAAATAAATAAATAACAGCTATATATATTAGATAATGTTACAGAACACTTTATATTATGAATCAAGAAAGTCTTTTTAAAACTCCTGCCTTTTAGGACTTTAAGCAGTGACTAGTTTGATGATGTTGCAGTTGATTCAAAATGAGACTCAAATTTTGGCTGATCCTTGAAGTGCAGACTTTCTTTTGGGTATATTGGTTAAAACTTTATGTTTTATCTGTTTTAAATATTGTTGGGTTAGTGTCTGTGTCATGTAGTTGTTGTACTCCTCCGGTCCTTAATATAAGACCCAATTCTTGAGTTGGTTTTGGTCCTAAATATAAGACCCCTTTCTCATATTTATCAATTTTCTCTAAATTACCCCTATGAATACTCCCTCAACCATAATCAAGTAAAAGAGGGAGAGGGAGTATTAAGATCGATGATTATGGTATTTTAGGAAAAATGTATCACTTTTCTTATAATTAACTAACTTACCTAACTTCCTTAATCTAATCAAATTAGTTAAATGAGTCTTATATTAAGGACCGGAGGAGTAATATGTTTCTGTTTTTTGACTTTTTGCCTCCAATTTGGTCACGCTTCATGATCAATTGGTGGGTTTTTTATTTATTGTTTTATCGCTTTATTAAATTAACTTTATATATATATAAAAAAGTATTTTAAAAGAAAATTTATGATGTCAAAAAAATTATAATTGTGATAGGAGCAAACGCATAGCATATGACATTATGGCCGGATTAATTTTGTAATAAATGGTCCTCTTCTTCTTTTATTTGACTTTTGTTTTGGCTGATTTTTTAAATAAAATTGCAGGGGGTTCAATCTAGTTATATTAAATACTACATATTTGTTTTTTGTCTTTTCCTTGTATATTATCCTTCCCTAATTGAAATCTTATATACACTTTCTTGATTGAAATCCCAACTAATTACAATACCCAAGACCTCCAAACTTGGATCTCGTACCTTTATTTTAAGTTGACAGGTCGAGACATTGTTGTCTGCAATTAATTTGTCTAGATTCATCAGTTAGTAAATAAAATAAGTAATTTTTTAATACAACCACATGATATGTGTTTTATATTATCTCAGACATACAAAATATATGATATTATCATGTCATATAGATAGAAGTATTATCAGTGGAATATAATTGAGAGCTTTTTTTTTTTTGGTATAATTTTTTTCTAGCAAAGGTACCTTAATGCCAAATCTTCATAAAATGGCCAATGACACCTATCAGAAAACATTTCAATAAAGAAAAAAATAATGGAAATTATCCGATCTATATCCAGCAGTCCATAAATACATGCAGTTCGTAGTAGATGAGGAGAATGTGTTCACGCATTTTAGCTCCTTAAATGTACTCTTATTTATGAAAAGAATGGGATTAATTCAAAATTTTGAATTCTAAAACACTATCTCCAGAGAGCTCGTTTGGCTTTTATTATAATTTTAAATGTAAGACTCCCAATCTATTTTGTTTCTCATATTTATCTATTTTTTCTAGGATCGTTATTGTAATAATGATAGTTTTAACTAATATACATTATTAGTAAAGATATTTTAAGAAAGACAATATTTATTTATTAGAAATAACTCATATAATTAACTTTCTTAATTTATTCAAATTAGTCAACTGGCTCCTATATTAAGGACAATATTCCTTTCTATTCAATTTAGGGAGATTTGGCCTGTTTGGATACCTCTCAAGAATCAATTAAGAAAATATTTTTACATAGGTTGCGATAAAACTCTTTTAACATGCTCTCTTTAGTTCTATATATAAGCTTCACTTTTGGAGATGAGCTTGGTTCAAAATATAAGCTTTATTTTTTAGTTTGTCTAAATATTTATTACTTTTTTTTGTCTAATTTGGTTCTTAGTTGACTATATTTAGTACTCTCTATCATTAATATTATTCTCATATATTCTCTTTTATTATTTTTTTATTTATTACCTCTCATCTACTTTCTTAATAAATACGGGCAAATTTAGAAAAAAAATATTTCTAACTTATTTATTATTTTTAATTAATTGTAATTGCTAGTTCATTAAACGTAATTTGCTTATTCAAAGCTTATATATAGGACCGGATGGAGTATTTATTTTGTATATATTTACTTTTAAAAAATTAATCCAAATACTTCTTGTAATTAAGTTAAAACATAATGTAATTAGTTATACCTATGAAGTTGGTGTGTGTGTGATGGTGATAAAATACGACTTTCATGTTCATAATCAGGCGAAACTGAAACAAGGTATCATGACAAATCTAAAATAAGTCAATCTAATTTTGCAATAATAATTTGTTTGTTTTCAAATCTGCAAATGGTAGAACGCGCGCGCGCTCGCGCACACACACACCAGTATATAAATGATGAGCATGACAGGGGTATAATTACTCCTTTAATTTGCCTGTAAATTTTAATTATTCAGCATCGGATACCCATGTAACCAAATTATTCAATCATCAAATAGGCTGAACAGAGGGCTGCATGTCTCATACAATCTTCACATGCAATGAAGAAAAAAATAATAATGTATATAACTCTTGACCTAGCAAAAATAGTTAATTTCTCGCATTATGATGAATCAAAGTTCGAATCTCTGTTATGAGAGATGTTCATATTTAATATTTGATAGTGTTTCGAATAGAATTACTTCTAATAGGAAGATGCCTATGCTTAGCAAAAATAGTCATATACATAGCGTCATTGTTATGTGAAAATGAGATAAATAAATAATCAGGTAAAAAATTAAATAAATGATATATGTGCGTGTTTTAATTACTTGATGTTTTGTTTAAAGTATCCGTAAGAACAATATGAAATGACGTACAGAAGTATGTTAAAAAAAATAAAAAATTAATATATTGTTTATAAAGTTTTGCTCAGTATTAATTTCTCTAGAATTACTACCATGCATTAGCGGCCGCTCTGAATCTAATTTGAAAATGCTTGATTCCACGCTAAATAATTAAAAATATTTTTTTATGCTAAAATATTACATATGTGGTTTCACTCAAAATGTTTGTAAGAATTTTTTTTGACTCAAAAAACGTTTGTAAGAATTTAAAATGAATTTACCATCATGCATAATTGATTTTTAATGAGAATATCATGTCATAAAATTATTTTCAATTTTTTAATGATGAATAGTAAAAAAATTTTAAACTAACAAAATTTATATACATATATCAATCTTTGTGCTTTAATTTGAAAGAATTAAATTTCAAAAAACGTTGGCAGATTATACTACCTCCAATTCTTAATATAAAAACTATTTTGATATTTAATTTAATTCTAAATATAAGATTTCAATTCATTTTACCTCCCTCTCATATTGATTTATTTTTTCTCTCAAGATAACTCTTGTAGTAGATGCACATGTTCAATATTTTACTAAATAGTAGTTATAACTAATATATATGATTAACAAATATATTTTAAGAAAGACAATGTCTATTTATTATAAATAATTAATTTAAATAATTTTTTTAATATAATTAAATTAGTTAATTAGTTTTTATATTAATAATTAAAAGTAATATATTAGGTTGACCAAAATGAGAGGACAAGAAAATGAACATTTAAGCGTGGTCCCCAACCGGATTGGCCTGAATCCGAGAGGCAGTGGACCCGGGTTGCAGCAAAAAATAGTAACTAAATAAATAAATTGTGGTCCAACGAGAGCAGTACAGTGCAGTGCAGCTATGAAAGCTGCAGTGCACCCGAACCCATGCGCCCTCCTCCACATCATCATTGCTACCCTGCCAGCACATGCATTTTCCCCGCCACGTGTCACTTCTCTCCCGACCTTTTCCCATCTCCCCTGCACTCCCTCATTTGGGAAAATGAGGCACACGTCTAAAGGAGTAGATTTTATTTATTTAAATTCTTATAAAATATCAAAATTACCATCAGATACTAACAAACTTTAGAATATTATATGTTAATTATAAAATAGTATCACTATCTTTCAAATTTTCAATTCACATTTTCTCTACCATTGTGATTGACAACTTTAGCAGCAACTATTAACAATTCAGTGAGAAGCTATTGACAACCTAAACAATATCTACTGACAACTTACTTTATAGGATCACGTAACTTCCACATAAGAGTAAATTATGGCCAAATAGCATAATTCAACAATTTTAACACATAAATAGAAAGCTTTTCGAAGGCATTAAGAACTTTAACCAAACCCAATAAGATTATAACAGAATTTTAATACAGAGATCTATTAACAACCTTAACAGTGAGTATTGACAATCCAAAGGGAGTGGTTGACAACCTAGACAGCATTTGTTGACAATTGACTTTATGGGATAATATAACCCCTACACAAAAACAAATTATAACTCAATAGTATAACATAACTTTAAAAGTACTTGTGTGAAAGTTAGTTGTGAGTTGTCAACAGATACTATTTAGGTTGTCAACAACTTCTCTTGAGTTGTTGATACTCAATGTTTAGGTTGTTAATGGATCTTTGCATTAAAATTATACTATAATCCTATTGGGTTTAGTTAAAGTACTTAATACCTTCGAAAAGCTTTCCATTTTAGTGTTAAAATTGTTGTATTATACTATTTGGTTATAATTTACTCTTCTGTGGAGGTTATGTGAACCTATAAAGTAAGTTGTTAGCGGATACTACTTAGGTTGTCACCAGCTTCTCATTGGGTTGTTAATAGTCGCTACTGAGGTTGTTAATCACAATAGTGGAAAAGACATGAATTGGGAATCTGAGGGGTAATAATGTTATTTTACAATTAAAATATATTATTCTAAGGTCCCTTAAGACCTGCTAGTAACTTTGACATTTTATGGGATCTAGATGAATAAAATCTACTGCTTGGGACCTATATGTCATTTTCCCCTCTCTTTTTTTTTTGCGCACAGTTTTCCCCCTTCCGTAAACAACAGGGGTTAAGATACCGTGGGATGTTAAATATGTATATATTTTTCTCATATAAATTCAAATTTTGGCCCACTATTTTGAGGAAAATTAGTTTATTCCCCTAAATCCAATATATTTTTTCCCATCCTCTCTTTCTTTCTTTAAACAGTGAAAAAAATCTGGGTGATCACCAGTATCGAAAAAGTTCTTTTTTAGAAAAAAAAATAAAAGTAATTTTCGGCTGCAAGGCCGTTGACTAAGAACAGTATTTTTTGAATGAAATGGGTAATTCTCATTGCAAAATAAACTATACAAAGTCAACCGATATACAAACAGTATTTACATGATTAAATTGATAGTGAAAAAACTTTTTAAGGAATGTCTAATTATAGCACAAATACTCATCAAAATATTTTCAGCAACATAATTCTCACCGGAAAAGAGATAGTAATTTCTTGCTTCCTATAATTTCTAACAAGTTATACAAAATCCAATTTTCCAAGAATCCTTTAGAATTGGATGTTGCAGTTGATGAGTTAACCAATAAATAATGTCTTGTCCAAAAAAATCTATGTACATATGATTTGAGAGAACTTTCTTTCACAGTGAGAAAACAAAAAGATAAGTCTTAAAGACATGATTAAGATCCTCTGTGTCCGCATGGCAAAGACTAAAAACAGTTTTTGATTTCATGTTAAATACTACTAGCTTGTTTTGGTTGAAAGAATCTTTATTTCCGTGAAAAATCTAATTTTATTATTTTTAACATGAAATCAAACGTATATTTTAAAATGCAAGTATAAAATAATTTATAAACCACCTATAAATTAGGTTTTTAAATTTAAATGTAGTCCTCATAAATTATGATTCATATTCGTGTAGACTAGGCAATCATCAATTGATCATTAGTTTCTTATAAATTATTACACCTATAAGTTCTATGTAAAGAGACCCAGTCAGTTATGTATTATTTTATTTTTTTAAATAAAATTGTCTTCTTATAAGAAAAATTCTGACAAATTAGTTTTAAGAATTTCTATTCAACAGACTAAATATCAAAATTCTTCCAGTAATTATGTGTTACATTAGGTTTGATATTTTTGAATTTGAAATTAATAAATCATTAATTCTCACACAATGTTTTTGCCGTAGGTTTATAGTTTGCCCTCGTGAAGGCATTAAATTAATGTTTTATCTGAAATTGTTTAATAGACTGTAATTTAATAACATGAAATATTTATTCTCATAAGTAGAAGGTTGTGGGTTAAATTTTTTTTCTCTCTCACGCGGTTAGCATCTTTCTTCTCTATAAAATGACGTCCAACATGATATTTGTGGTTCACTGTCTAAGAGTGCCAATCCTGATTAAAATTAATACGTGATTTAAAATTACTTTAATAAATAAAGTACAATAAAATCATAATCTTTTAAATCAATTGATGCCCTGACTAAAACATATTTGAGTTTAAAATGAAGGCTCTTCTTAACTTTATAATTAACCTCCTCCAACTTTCAGATTTTCGCAGGTATCACTTTTATTATTAGTTTTATTCACTATTTATTCGCAAATGACTTAAAATTAAAAAAAAAAAAGGAAGTTGTAGGCATATAAAAATAAATTTTGAGGAAAAAAATTGATAATTTAAGGCTATCTACATAAACTTTAAAATTTATGAAGATTTATTATTAAATTTTAAAGGTTTATATAACTCGCATCTAAAGATTTTAGTTATTAATAGAACACAATGATACTCCTCCGGTCCTTAATATATGACTCAATTTTTGAGTTGGTTTTTTTGGTCCTAAATATAAGACCCATTTATCATATTTATCAATTTTCTCAAAATTACCCCTATAGATACTCTCTCAATTATAATCAAGTAAAAGAGGGAGATGAGGTATTAAGAAAGATAATTGTGGTATTTTAGGAAAAACGTGTCATTTTTCTTATAATTAACTAACTCACCTAACTTCTTTAATCTAATCAAATTAGTTAAATGGGTCTTATATTAAGGATCGAAGGAGTATCATTTTCGCAGGTATCACTTTTATTATTGTTGTTGTTGTTGATAGAGTTACTTATACATGATTAACAAATTTTATGTAATTAATTCTAAAATAAACAAACAAATATTGATTTCGCGTGATTATACCCTGATATGAAATCGGGAATGATTAAAAAACCAATGAGCTAAGAATTTTTTCAGAACTTAAAGCGATAAAATCTATACATTAATATGATTAATACTATATGGAAGTCAAATCCTTCTCACAATTCGCATGATTGTTTCTTTCCTTGCTCTAATCTAATCTAATCAATATCGATGTGATCCCTTTACTTGGTTTTCGGCGAAAATTGGTCTCGTAGGTTTTTCAACTCGCTTTCTCACACCCAACTACTCAAGTTTTCTTATTTCTTATTGCTTTGCTGAGTTGTTGCTCGCTGTCAGTTTCACTATAAACCAATAAAAAAAAATAAAAGAAAGAAAAAAGGGCGGGGGGTTTGCGACCTTTTTCCTCTGAGAGAGGGAAAGAGAAGAGATGAAAAAAAGGGGGACGAAAACAACCGACTTTAGTAGAAACAGAATGGGGGATTTGGACACTAGGCTTTTGTGAGTGAGCAAAGTTTCTTTCTTCCTTCAGCGTGTGGAAGCTGGCTAGATACCGAGATCCCACGGCATTTGTTGTTTGGCATAGAAATGTCTTATAATTTTATATATTTCTAAAAATCTTTGCACGAGTGTTTGTTGGGGAAATTGTTCCGAAGCTGACACGAGGTGGTCTCATAATATTCAATGATTTCTCGTTTTTTATGCCTACAATTTATGTAATTCTCTCTTGAAATTGGGTTTTTGGTTGAGGATTTCGGGTTTAGATTATTGGGTCTTACAGTTCATATTTAGTCATCAATACGCGTTTCGTGTCCGTGCGGATATTTTGCTCCTTCTTCTTCTTCTTCTTTGAATTTTTGCTTACTGTCACAGTCAGATCCGCATCTGGTTTTGCGCGGGACGCGTCCCTGGACATTCCAGCGGGTAATTCGCCTACTTTTAATTGTTCTGCTTGGAATTCTTGTTCTCTGTTTGGCTGTTGTGAAAAGTGTGAACCCATCTTAAAGTTTCTTCCTCCTTTTTGTCCAACCCATGGTTGCTGTTCTAACATTGAAGCTCCATGGTTCTTAAAATGAAGGTACCAAGGTGGGCGATACAGACAGAATTTTATAGCGTATAACGCATCTTGGAAAACTGTTTTTGCAGTTTAGAATTCTATCTTCCTCTTGCTTGGATCACTGGATAATTCTTAGATCCTAGCTTGACAACTTCATTTGTGATTAATGCAGATCAAGTTGGACAGAATTCTTGTGAAAGAGACTTGAGTTCTGAGTTTCCGTGCGAATTAGTGTTTGGTGTTTATTGTGGAAGGATTTTGCCTCCTCTGCCTCTTATCCTGATCAGGCAGGATTAACAGCGTTTCATGTACGGATTTCTAACATGCTTGTGAGAAAAAGAGCTTAGAGACTTAGAATTATTGGGTTTGAAAGAAGATACTAGTGGGCTAGCCATGGCCTCTGGTGAAGGGAGGCGGCATCATCATGATCTTGTGCCTCTCGCTGCGTTGTTAAGCAGGGAGATGAAGACTGAGAAGATGGAGAAGCCCACTGTGAGTTATGGACATGCTGCTCAGTCTAGGAAAGGGGAGGATTACTTTCTAATTAAGACCGATTGTCAGCGAGTACCTGGGAATCCCTCAACATCATTTTCTGTGTTTGCGGTAATTTCACCATCTATATTGGACACTTTCTCTTGAACTGTACATCACAGTATGACATCAAGGAGGAAAAAAATTTCCTAATTTTTCGACTCTGAGATGTTCCAACTACTTTTCTTGTTGCGTGCTGATTATTCTTTCGATATTTAATACATAAGATAGCTGCTGATTTCTTCCGATCTTCAGATCTTTGATGGACACAATGGAAATGCTGCGGCCATTTTCAGCAGAGAGCACCTGTTAAATCATGTGTTGAGTGCTGTTCCTCGAGGTCTGGGACGGGATGAATGGCTTCAAGCTTTACCTCGGGCCTTGGTAGCTGGGTTTGTGAAGACTGACAAGGAATTTCAGAGCAGAGGTTTGGAATTTAGCATTTTTTCCATTAAAACAATTCATGTAGAGGAAGTATATGCCGAAAGTAAGATGAGTTTGATCTTTTGTTCTTAACTAATTGTATGTGTGCTTCACTGGTTTTCTCCAGGAGAAACTTCTGGAACTACAGCCACATTTGTGATAGTTGATAGATGGACAGTCACTGTGGCATCTGTTGGTGATTCCCGTTGTATATTAGACACCCAAGGCGGAGCTGTTGCAAACTTAACTGTTGATCACCGGCTTGAAGAGAATATTGAAGAGTATGTGTCTAATTTTTAAGTTTTCGTTGATAAACTATTCCTTTATGCACTTGCTAATCACAAATTACTACATGTTTTTCACAGGAGGGAACGTGTTACAGCTAGCGGAGGTGAAGTAGGGAGGCTGAGCATTGTTGGTGGTGCAGAGGTGAGCATAGCATCTCAGATCTCCTCCCGTCTTTTTCAAAAGAGAGAAATTAGGAACGGAAAACTCCTTTGTGTTATTTTTTTGACCATCCTTCCATGATTATTTTAACTGTAGTGTTAATTCATTGTAGATTGGTCCCCTTCGTTGTTGGCCAGGCGGTTTGTGCCTTTCTAGGTCAATAGGAGACATGGATGTTGGGGAGTTTATAGTTCCAATACCGTATGTCAAACAAGTGAAGGTATCATTTGTTTCCTTCTCGTCTCTTCTACCTACAGTTTTGACTATAAACCCTTAGCGGACATACTGCTATGTCTGTGTCAATCTTCTGATGAACCTGACCTTGACATGTTATAGCTATCAAATGCTGGCGGGAGGCTTATAATTGCTTCTGATGGCATCTGGGACGCTCTATCCTCAGACATGGCTGCAAAATCTTGCAGGGGTTTGCCAGCTGAACTTGCTGCTAGGCAGGTTGTCAAGGTAATGTACATAACAATGCTTCCTGCTGGTTCTGTTTAAATTTAAATCAAAATTCCTTCTTTGCCTTTTGATTTGACAGAAGCTTCATGCACAGCAATATTAACATTTCATGTCATATAAGCTTAAGTCTCTACATGCTACTACTCTTATTCAGGAAGCATTAAGAACAAGAGGGTTAAAGGATGACACAACTTGCATAGTCGTTGACATAATTCCTCCTGAAAATGTAATGCCACCGCCACCTCCCCCAAAAAAGAAGAACAAGTTGAGGGCTCTGCTTTTCAGGAAGAAGTCTCGTGATGCTGCTGGTAAGCTATCAAAGAAGCTTTCGGCTATAAATATAGTGGAGGAACTATTCGAAGAAGGATCAGCTATGCTTGCTGAAAGGTAATGTCTTTCCCTTTTCAATACTATCAATTCACTAATTAAATGGTGTACAAATTTTGTTGTGGCAGTGCCCTGCCTTTTGATTGTTGTTCAAAGTAGAGGGTAATATTTATTTAATACAATGATCTAAAAATACAGAGATAAAGGCGGGTGGGTGAATCATGGCTGGCTTTTCCCTGGTATTTCATCATGGAAGCTAATGCATGTACTCTGTAATTTATACCGTAAGGTTACCTATTGGTTTGGGTATAATGCCATAATGGCATGACACGAAATATTATTTGTTGCCCAAGACTAAAGATTTTACATTTATAATTTCTCTTATTAAGTTCATTCATATATATGAGGAAAAAGTAGATTTTAGTTCATAATAATTTGAATAGTTCTGGTGGCCAAAATTAAGATTAACTGACTATGTGAGGTTCTATACAGGACTGTAATTTCAAGTTTTCTTTGTCAATAATGCAAAAAAGCCATGGAATATTGATAACATACTAGGATTTGATTTGATTTCGTTTGAATCAGTTCCTTGTTCTTATCTTCTGTGAAGGATTCTATTTGAACGTATGAAAAATTGAGAACTGTTTGCTTATTCCAAATGGAAAATGGAAACCCACATAACAAAACAACTATATATTTTTTAGGCCATCACATCCAAGCTACTATTAACTAAAGCATTTGAAAACAATTTCTTAGATTTGCAAAATATTCTCAATGAAATGTTGTCAACCCCTCACGAATCTGGGGGTACTAACACGGCATGTGTCTGATCCAAACTGCATTCGTATGTGACATCGGTTCAGGAACTTGTGTATTTTGCTATAGCTCTTATAGACAGAATTATAGCGCATGGCTTTAGAAACATCTATTACATAACACCCTGTTTCCAATTAAATATGTTCGCTCTCTGATTTCTCCTTAGGATGCCTTTCTCTATACAGCTTTGCATGCCATCTCAAAATATGCCAGTAATTGTGGTTTTCTTCTTGTCTAGAAGCAATAATATAGAGATATATTTTATCTCCCCCCCCCCCTCCCTGTTGGATAGCTGTTACAGAACTCAGGTTATGTTTATTCTTGCAGATTCTCCTATATTAAACACTTTTCTGATTATTTCATGCAGATTGGGGAATAATGAGAATACAGGGCAATCAACGTCAGGTCTCTTTATCTGTGCTGTGTGCCAAGTCGATCTTGCCCCAAGTGAAGGCATCTCTGTTCATGCTGGTTCAATCTTCTCCACCAGCTCAAAGCCCTGGCAGGGCCCTTTTCTATGCGCCGGTTGTCGTGATAAGAAGGATGCCATGGAAGGGAAACGTCCTAGTGGAATCAAAGTGTCATAGGTTGCTTAACTGATGATTTCATTATCCCTATTCTTTATGCCGCCATTATTATTCATTTTTGTTTTTATTTTTGTAGCAGCCATATTTGTTCATTTATCAAGTAGTTACCTGATCATCACTGTCAAGTGGCAACAGAATGTGTATCTAATATTCACAAAATAATGTAAGATGGGCATTGCGTTTTTAATATAGCAAAGGCTCAGGGAGAACCTGGTACTGAGTTTTCAGGCATCAGCAAATGGCTTTCAACTTTGTTTGATTGGTAAAGCTGGATGCTTGGAATCAATACTGGGTATATTCTTTTGCATGGTGTTTATTTTTGTATTGCTTGGAGAACTAAAAAGAACAACTTTGGAAGCTTAAAGGCGTTTATGCTCTCCACTAGAATTATATGAGAAGGAACTTTTTCTTAGCAAGAATCGCTGATGTGGTACCCAGTCGTAAGTCGTCCCCTTGTGGCTTAGTGAATAGTGAGAGAATCAAATAGTGAGGCCCTGAAAAAAACATTTCACTGCTGATGATGCTGCGTAAGGCACAAATTTGTCTTTTCCAAATTCGATTTTTTAGCAGATCACTTGTCCAATAGTAACAACAAAGTTAAATTCTTGAGTGGGTATCAACTATCAAGGTATTGAAAATTAGATCGTTGATGGCCGAAACAGTAATTTAAAGGTCAGTGATCTAAATTGTGCTTGAATTCGAGCAATCTTTCTACGATTAAAATATTATAATTTAATTTAAATATACAAAAATATTCATATATAATTCTGAAGACCAATAATCTATAAGAAAATGGAACATAATAAAATTGAGTTATTAAAGTATACATATGACAATCTGTTGTTTATAACTCAAAATAATGATGTCATTTCAGACTGAGCAAGTGAAAAAAAAAATTATAAAATTTATTAGGCTAATACAATTTTTAATTCCTCAAGTTTGTCATCATTTTGATTTTAGTTTTTTAAATTTCAAATAATAGGTTCTGATCCTTTAAGTTTTTTTTTTAAATTTAAAGCATTGGTCCTTATAACTCAATAAAAATCTAGATTATTTTACGTATTGAGGGACGAAAACTTATGGTTTAAAACCTAAGGGGCTAAAATGAGGATAAATTTAAAAGATCAAAGATTATGGAAAAAATTGTAATAAAGTCCCACTCAAAAGAATTAAATACAAAAAGATCTTTTGAAATTATCAAATTATTCCAAAGTCTCAAGAACCTTATTGCAAGAGATTTTATTTATTTAATTACCACATTGTCCTTTTTTTTAATTATGCATTAAACTGTCATTAACAATTTAAAGTATAACGATTAACAACTATTGTGGCAAGTATTAACAACACATTTTTCCCAACACATTACAAAAATGTAATACATGAGTTGTCAACATCTGCCGTGATAATTGTTAATCGTTATACTTTAAGTTATTAATGTATACTTTTTTTTAAAAAAAAGATAAGGGCAATTTGATAATTAAGCAAATAAAATTTCTTGCAATAAGGTCCTTTGAAACTTCAGATTAATTTGATGATTTCAATAGACTTTTTTGTATTTAATTCTCTTAAGTGGGACCTTATCGCAATTCTCTCAAAATTATGTTAAACCAGGTCTATTTTATCAGTTCATTCAAAACTTTTGACCAAACTGACTAAAAGATTGGTTCATTAGTTGACTGGTTTTACCCACCAACTGAATTGAGTTTTAATATCATGATTGTCATATCTCCTACTTTCACGTAGACATAGATACAAATAATGTACTGCTTTTTCTCTCTTGGGGTTAATCCGTTTATAATTGTTAAGCATTCAAATCCAGGAGAGCATGCTCCCCAGTATCACAAAATTCGTATAAATAAAGGTCAACTTAGGTGAGGCTTGGGAAACATTTAAACTTGATGTTCATGCTTTAAAGTTATCCATCACTCATTTCTCCCCTTTTGTTCTGTTTTCCTTCGGATTCATCAGAGCTGAATTGAAGGGCTGCCTACCTCCTTGGCTCTTGCAGGCCTACTCTGTCAAAAATTACAGAGCAATGAAATTTAGTGCCTTGATAATGTCATTAACACAACTTTGCAGTTGAGTTCCAAAAAATTTTCTGCATTCAATGGAATAAAGAGGCCGCAAAATTACAAACATCAACAACAGTAAGCTTGAGAAGGCTTATTTTCCGCACCACTTCAAAAAAAAAAAAAAAAACCTCATCTTCATCCATAAGAAACTGCTCCCAAAATGTTTGAATTACGAAGTAGACAAGGATTTTTTTTTTTAAAAAAATATTATAGTCTTAATCATTTTAAAATATTAAATATAAATATAAATTACATTTGCTTGTTATAGACGATTCAAAGGTTGAAAAGTAGAAAGCAATATAGAAGGGGAAGAAATAAACAAGTCAGTTTCAAGTCGAACACACACCATTTTATAATCCATGAGTCTTTGCCACTTAATGACAGTTCAGTTCAAACCCTCATAAACTTGATTTTTCTTATTTTGTTTAAGAATCTAATCTAATGTAACATATGACATCTAGTACTTATTATAAGATCCAGTTGACCAATTTGAAAAGATTAAAAAAACTAAATAAATTACTTAATTATAACATATGTTTCATAATCTCTCTAAAATACTTTTATATATCATTGAATTATACATCAGTTTATAAGTTAAGAAAATTAGTTTAGATAAAAATAATAAATATAATACGTTAAAAATAATTTATTTAGCTTATTTAACCTCTTCGAATTAATCAATTAAGTTGTATATTAAGTAGCGGAGGTGCTATATACTAAGTCTAGCAAGAAGCTATTAACTTTGTGTTTGGTTCAACATATGGGAGCGAAGAGGAAAGATCTTAATAGAGAAAAAAAAGGAGAGAAATTTCACGGGAGAATGGATGCTCAAATTTCAAAATAAAGTTAGATCAGGTTGACATTTTATATGTTTGGTTTGGATTAGTCTGCAGTCCATCATCCTGGAACATAATTTTCCAACGAGAGATTTATCCTCCTCCCCTAAAATCTTTCTCGATCGTTATAATAGACCAAGTCAGAACTAAGACTTTTCTCATCATTTTTCCTTGACTTAACATGCGCGTTCTTTATTTCCTGGTTGAAAGCTGCATTGACCGTACCTTAATGCCAGGCACCTAAATTTGCTCATTTCCTTCCTTTGATCGATGTTCGCTGGCACAGTCCAGGTCAAAAAAATAATTTTCTACAACTCTTCTGCACTTCTCTCTTCTTCCTTTGATCCCTCTTAAGCAAATTATCAGTTCAATTAGATTCGGTTGTTAAATCAGTAAATAAGTTTCAGAATGATTTCAGTTCAAGTTTTTTGCTCTCTCTTAGTTTCATTCCTCTTGCACCTGGTCTGGGTTGGATATGCAAAGTGCCCACCTTCATTTTACTGTGGAGATCTGGGCAACCAAATTCAGTTTCCTTTCACCACATCAGATCACCCAGATTGTGGCTTATTGGCCATTCATGGCTGTTATGAAGGAGACCCAGGTGCCAAAAAAACCATTAAGTACAGTGGAAAATGGTTTGATGTAACAGAACTCGACCTGTCTACCATTACCATCAGAGACGATCATCTCCACGACCTCTTGCTGGTAAAAAGCTGTAGTGTCTTCACCTATGATCTTTCTTTCATCACAAACTCTTCTTTTGCTTCTTATCATTTAAAAAATAATTTCACCATGTTCGTCTGCAACAACCGCCTCAATCTGAATCCTGCGGAATCGTCATTGTACTATAACCATCGTTTTGATAACTGCTCTCAAGAAATCTTCTACAGAAAGTCACTTTCTTATCGTGAGGGCTCTGATGATTATTTGGTCTCCAGATTTTTGAACTCGTGCACGCCTGTTGATCTTCCAATCGCGAAGGACGCTGAGGTTGTCGATAATCCTTTTGCCTTCCTGTCGGAAAATATCACCATCGGTATACAGCCATCTCCTGCTTGTGATAGTTGTCACAACTTTTATGGAGGAAAATGTCAAGCTGACTCCAAGGGCAGGTTTTATTGTGCTAAAGGTACCATTTTGAATTGTTCAAGTATCTGAACTACTTGTTGTGGCTTCGTCTTCTGATGGTATTTTTCTGGTTTTTATTGCAGAGAAATCAAGAAAGGTCAGAGTTATTGTGGCAGCAGGTAAAAAATTTACCAAATACATATAAAGCAAAGCAACTCAAATCAAAATTCTGCAGATTAAGAGGATTCTGATTTTTTTTCCCTACTCTGCAGCAGTTTCAGCCACTGGGGTAGTGGGACTACTTCTGCTTTTGGGATTCTACTTGAGAAGACGCTTTTACAGCAGGCAAGACCAGACCCACATAATAATTGAGCAGTTTCTTGAAGAACATGGACACCTTGCAGCCAAAAGGTATAGTTATTTGGAGATCAAGAAAGCCACAAACTCCTTCAAAAACAAGTTGGGTCAAGGAGGATTTGGCAGTGTGTACAAGGGCAGGTTAAGTGATGGAACTCTTGTGGCAGTGAAGGTTCTGACTGAACTGAACGGTGATGGAGAAGAATTCATCAATGAAGTTTCCAGCATTAGTGTGACTTCTCATGTCAACATTGTTAGCTTATTGGGTTTTTCCTTGGAGGGTTCAAAAAGAGCTTTGATATATGAGTACATGTCCAGTGGATCAATTGACAAATACATACAAAACCAGGCAGATCCATCAAAGATCAATCTCCAACTGACCTGCAAAGCTATATACAATATTGCAATCGGTGTTGCTCGAGGATTAGAGTACCTGCACAGAGGCTGCAACACTAGAATCTTGCATTTAGACATAAAGCCTCACAACATTTTGCTCGACGATGATTTCTGTCCTAAGATATCAGATTTTGGACTGGCAAAAATCTGTCCGAAGAAAGATAGCATTGTGTCATTGTTAGGCGCGAGAGGAACTGCAGGATATATAGCACCAGAAGTGTTTTCTAGGAACTTTGGTGGGGTGTCCCACAAGTCCGATGTTTATAGTTATGGGATGATGATGTTGGAAGTAGTTGGAGGAAGGAAGAAAATGAAGATGGAAGTGGAAGAAGGTTCAGGTGAAATATTCATGCCACATTGGATTCACCAGTGCTTGAAATCAAAGCAGGAGCTGAGATTGGAGTGCATCAAGAATGAGGAAGATAGAGAGGTGATAAGTAAGATAGTGATAGTGAGCTTATGGTGCATACAGATTGAACCTTCAAATCGGCCGGCGATGAAGAAGGTGGTGGATATGATGGAAGCAGACTTGGAATCGTTGGAATTACCACCTCTGCCTGTTCTTTCTTTGCCTCCGTCATCTTCCTCTGGGACTGTTTCAGAGAGTCCTATCTCGGGCAGCTTCCATTCTATATCACTTTAGTTCCTAGTTTGTAGCATGTTGCAATTTTGTCATGTTGCTTTCTTAGATATAAAATCAGAGGTCTGGTCAAAAAAAAAAAAATCAGAGGTTTTAGCTTTGGGGCCTGGAAATATCAGTGTTTCATAGTTTTCCTGGACCTGTTAATTGTTTTATTTTTAAAGAACTAGGTTGTTCAGTTGAAATTGAAATGCCTTGTTTGGAGGCCCAATTTCACAAGTTCTATAAAACAGAGACGGCCACAGAACTCAGGATACTATTCCCCCCCCCCCCCCCCAAAAAAAAACTACTTGGTTTTTCCAATCTCCTTTTATCAGAAATGCAGTAGTTCTTTTGTCTAAAACCGAAAAGATAGCTGAGAGACTCGGACGTATTTTCTAAAAGGAAAAGGATGCTGACGAGGCTTAATGAATGAATTTTTTGGGCATAAAAAACCATTCAAATAATATTGGATCACCCAATAGTATGTGGTCTAATGACATATAAAAACTTTCTGAAAATAAGAGATTGTGAGTTAAATTTCTCTTAATCTCAGTTCATTAATATTTATCTCTTTTAACCAAAAAAAAAAAAGCATTGGATAAGCTTGAATTATATTAATAATTATTTACAACATTTTCTTAGCAGGAAAATTAGCCATAAATACTTCTTTGAGGAAGTAACCGTTCCACGATTCTGAATTCAACGTTATATGCTTTTATGCATAAAAATTACTGAGGACGTCGGCCATTGGGAAGTAATTCTCCAAACAATATTTATGGTCTTTTAAACTATAATTTTATATAAATAAATAAATTTTAATTTTAGTCTCTCAAATTTTAAATCACATGTTTTGATTTTTCAAGGAACAAAATGATCTAACTTTTTATTAAATTATGGAGATAAATATTTTAAATGAAAAAAAATTTGAGAGACCAAATAATTTAAAATTGGAAAAACTAAAATTAAAACTAAAACAAACTTGAGAACAAAAACTTGTATCTAACACTAAATTTTTTTTGTTACATTTAGGTATTTTTTTTATTAGTATTGTCGGACACTGATACTCCCCTGAGCATAAATTTAAATACTTCTCCGGTCCTAAATTAGTATCTCTTTTATAGTAGTATATTATAAAAAAGATATTATATTTAAGACTGAAGGAGTATTAGTTCATCAAACTATAGGGAAAACCAATTTCACTGGAACTTAGAACTCTAAATTTTAATTAAACATTGGGGGATCCATCGCTCTTCCAAAGACCAAACATCCCATTTTCTGTTCGCTGCAATGCAAAGCTCTTTCGGCAGAGTTTCTGGACCTCCCTTCCACTGCCAGCTTTAATAGTGCTATTATTTTATTTTATTTAATATTAAAACACATTCTCCACTGTAAATAATAATAAATTATTTGTATAACTTTGACTAATTTCGCCGTTTAAGACCCTTCATTCTATTATTAATTGCTCTTTCATTACACACAAAACCACGTCACTCTCTCTCCCCCTCCCTCGCTCACCTCGCTCCTTATCTCCCCCCTCCTCCGCCTTCTCCCCCTTGTCTCTGCTTCTGTAACTGCAACAATGGCGGTATCCTCTCGCCTCTTTCTACTTGTTTCCTTCTTCTTCTTCTTCTTAGTTTCTCATTGTCTTCTTCCCTCTGAAGGGTCCATAAACCGTGATTTAGAAGCTCTCATGGCGTTCAAAGCGGCTTCTGATACGCACAACAAGCTCACATCTTGGAACTCCAGCACCCACCCCTGTAACTGGGTCTTTGTCTCATGCCTCAAGAATCGAGTTTCGCGACTCGTTCTTGAGAATCTCGATCTCCATGGTTCCATCGAGCCGTTAACCTCTCTGACTCAGCTTCGAGTTCTGAGCCTGAAGCGAAACCGTTTTTCCGGTCCCATTCCGAGTCTGTCTAATTTTACAGCTCTGAAGCTTCTGTTTCTTTCTCACAATGAGTTCTCTGGTGCGTTTCCGGTGACGGTTACGTCGCTTCTCCGCTTGTATCGCCTTGATCTCTCTCACAACAACTTGTCCGGCGACATTCCGACTACGCTCAACAATCTGACTCACCTGCTCTCCCTCCGTCTCAATGACAACCAGTTCTCCGGTCACATTTCCATTCTAAACCTCTCCAAACTACAAGACTTCAATGTCTCCGGTAATCACCTTTCCGGCGAAATACCCAAATCAGTCTCGGGTTTCCCCGCATCATCGTTCGCTCAAAACCCATCTTTATGCGGAGCTCCATTGGTGAAATGTAAGGACGTCCATGCTGTACCGATTCAACCCGGATCTGTAGGAGCCAATATTTCATCGCCATTGATGCCGCAAAGCAGTCCTTCAACGCCGGCGAAGAATGCAGCGCCCGAAACACCATCTAATAACGCTCACCACCATCATAATGGAGCTTCGAAAATGAGACCAGTAATTCTGATAGCCATTATAGTCGGCGACGTCTTGGTTCTGGCTATAGTGTCCCTTCTTCTGTACTGTTGTTTCTGGCAAAACTACTCAGCAAAATTGAGAGAAGGAAACAGGTCGAAGCTTCTGGAAAGCGAGAAGATCTTGTATTCATCAAGCCCATACCCATCAACCCAAGCCGGATTAGAGAGGGGTCAAATGGTGTTCTTCGAAGGGATGAAGAAGTTCGAGCTAGAGGACTTGCTTCGAGCTTCTGCAGAAATGTTAGGGAAAGGCGGGTTCGGGACGGCGTATAAAGCCGTTCTTGATGATGGTAATGTCGTGGCAGTGAAGAGGCTCAAGGACGCTCTGATTAATGGGAAGAAGGAGTTCGAACAGCACATGGAAATACTGGGAAGATTAAGACATCCCAATATTGTAAGCTTGAGAGCTTACTATTATGCTCCAGACGAGAGATTGCTGGTCTACGATTACATGACCAATGGTAGCTTGTTTTGGCTCCTTCATGGTACGTTCTTCGCTTGAAAATGAAATCTTTAAATTTACTTAGCTGCTAATAATGTGGTTTATATAATATAACAGTGATTTACCATTCTCAACTGATGAATAGTGCTTTCATTTGCTGTGTCGGCTCTATTCTGCTAGCAGCCGAACATGCATTAGAGAACTAGCCAACTGAGCCAGGCAACGTTGTTGATCCTAATTACACCTATAGGGTAGCTAGATGTGTTCCTCTAAGATTAGAGCAGTTCTTGAATTGGAGAGGATCAAGCCCATGTCCCTTTAATATCTCTTGACGATAAGGTCATTGGCTAGAGTAGAGCAGCTTTAAACTGTGAAGTTGGACCATTTGAGGGAGGATGGCTTCTTTAGGATACAATATCTGGGAATTGCAGGGAAAAGAACTGTTAGATTAGCAGAATCTGCAGATATTATAACCATCTGGGAATTTTCGTCACTGCACTATCACTTTACAGACTGTACACCGTGCTAGGTTGGACTTGCAGCCCTGTTCATAAAAAATACGATACATTACTGTAGAATAAGTCAATCCAATAGTTTCCGTTCTGCTTCCTCTGGATTTCCCAGTAGCCGAGAAGGAGGGTCTATCTATTGAGCTGGCTGGACCTGTGGGGCCCATTTAAGGCAGTTTCAACTTCAAACCCTGTAGTTGGACCATGTGGTCATTGTGGGTGAGTTATTATTTATATAGTACAAAAGACAAATGTAAATGCGTGTCACCAAAAAAAAAAAAAAGACAAATGTAAATGCGAATATCAGAACATCCGGAGATTCCTCCTCTTCCATTACTTTTACTTTTATTATAGAAATAGAATATCTAGATATTGCAAACAAAGCAACTGTTAAAATTTGCAGAAGATTGGGATCACTGTATTCATATTTTTAAGCTCCAGACGCTGCCCTTTTAGAAAGAAAATTACAAAGCACTTGTCTTTTTCTTCCCCATTTGCTTTTTGTTCTTTATCGTCAACAAAGTGCTTAAGTGGGCCCCGATATTATTCTGATTTCTTTCTGATCCAGAAACTGGAAAAAATAAACAGATAATGTCAAATGCGTAATTACTGAGAAATTAATGGGTGACTTGGTATGTCCGACAGGGAACCGAGGACCCGGAAGAACCCCACTTGATTGGACCACAAGGCTTAAGATAGCCGCCGGAGTGGGCCGAGGCCTGGCCTTCATCCATGGCTCATGTAAGGCCCTTAAGCTCACCCATGGTAACATCAAGTCCACCAACATCCTCATCGACCAGGACGGGGACCCACACGTGGCAGACTTTGGGCTGTCCGTTTTCGCAGCACCCGCCCCCAGATCTAACGGCTATCGTGCACCGGAAGCACTGGATGGTAGGAAAAACACGCAGAAATCCGACGTATACTCTTTCGGTGTTCTTCTCCTGGAGCTTCTCACAGGGAAGTGCCCCTCCTTAGGGGAATCGGGTGGGCCCGGAGGAGGCGGGGCCGCGGACCTACCCAGGTGGGTCCAATCGGTGGTGAGAGAGGAATGGACGGCTGAGGTGTTCGACATAGAGCTGATGAGGTACAAGGACATTGAAGAGGAGATGGTAGGGCTGCTTCAGATCGCCATGTCTTGCTGCGCGGCTGGGCCAGATCAACGGCCCAGGATGAGCCACGTGGTGAAGATGATCGAGGACATACGCGGTGTTGAGATATCGCCGAGTCATGACACGTCGGACTCGGTGTCTGAGTCGCCGTCCTTGTCGAGCTAGCTGGTGATGGCAAATGTGGAATGGAGAGGGTTCGTGAATTCAGGGGAGGGGTTAGGAGGTTTTAATTTTAAAGTGAAAGATAT
Organism: Neltuma alba; assembly: GCF_004799145.2. Classification (NCBI taxonomy): domain Eukaryota; kingdom Viridiplantae; phylum Streptophyta; class Magnoliopsida; order Fabales; family Fabaceae; genus Neltuma; species Neltuma alba. Next base: position 18,803 of record NW_021634353.1, on the reverse strand, counting down.
TTGTTTCTAAAATGTATTGACTTGAATTGGTAGATATGATAGAAATTCATTGAATTTAGATAAGTCATGAACCAAATTGACGTTCTTCACTTCTTCGAGATGCCGTTATTGACTGGGAAGATGTATTGCGTACAGGCTTAAAATTAAAAAAAAAAAAAGAATAAATAAATTTTTTCTTTCAAAAAAGCAATTTGAAGTGTCCCCTTTTTCTCGTCCAATTTGGTCACACGGCCGGGGGCCAAGTTCTTGGGAAGATTGCAATCAGGTTTCAAGAGAGAAATTTGATTCCTCTACAGGTTGTTAATACTCCTTCGATTATTAATATAAGAGCTATTTAACTAATTTGATTATATTAAAAAAGTCAGGTAAGTTAGTTAATTATAAGAAAAGTGACACATTTTTTCCTAAAATACTATAATCATCTTTCTTAATACATCATCTTTCTCTTCTACTTAATTATAGTTGAGAGAGTATTTATAAGGGTGATTTAAAAAAATTAATAAATATAATAAATGAGTCTTATATTTAGAATCAAAACTAACTAAAAAATTGAGTCTTATATTAAGAACCAGAAGAGTAATTGAGAAACAGGTAATAACAAATTTTAGAGTAAGAAATAACAATTGTTTTACATTGCTTACTTGTTATTAAGATTTTTTAATTTAATAATTAAATTCTTTTTTTGATATCCCATTATAATTCTCCCTGAATTCTTCTATGAGATTCAAGTGAGCTTCTTGCCACTTCATGTTGTATGATTGAATAAAGTTTGTCATATTATGCGATCACGTAACATTAGGCAATCTACAACATAATAATAAACAAAATACGTAGTTTTTCATGACAAATAAATAGTGAATTTTTTTATGGGAAAAAATTGAATAAAAATTCTGGTATTATATGGTAAATAGAGATAAATCTTATTTATTCGACTTTATCGAAGATTTATATAGGTGTATTGTTATAGCTTATAGATAAATGTAAATAGATTTATTGTTAGACCAATTTATATATAGATTTACTTGTAAATATAAACTCTAGCCTTCTATTTATATAAAAGTAAATAAGTGATTCAGTTGATTGTCATTGTTATCGTTACCTGTTTAATTACCACATAAAGAAAAAAACTAATATTTTACGTCTTTTGAAACGCGAAGAAATTTACTGAATCGTTACAAAATTAAAACACGTCACTAAAGTACCAAATAAATCCATCAAATTTGGGATAATTTTCTTTAAATAAAGTTATTAAAGCCCCATACGACATCTCAGTTAATAGGTAGGTATAAAGACACAATAAACCAACTATATCCTAACTTCAAACTATCAAATGAAACAATAAATGGCTTAAGTGATTTTTTGACAATTGATTTAAACACATTCCCACACAAATATATTAATACTGATTTTGAATTCAAACCTCATCCGAACATGATAGTTAAATTTAATTCTAATTTTAAATAGAGTCAAATGAAACAATCATCTGAACATGATAGTGTTAACAACACTGAATTTGCAAATAACAAAAAAATTTTGTTGACATTATTTATTTGATATTTATAAATTTTTAACTTTTTTTTATTTTTCTCCTTAAATATATTCACGTACACAAACATGTTGATACTGAACTTAAATTTCCAACCTCATCTATGCGTGACAGTAACGCTGTCGTTGAGACAAATTTGTTGTTGACGAGGTTTTAGCAACATAACCTTTCATATACATTTGTGCTTCTTCTTCTTCTTCCATAAGTAAATATAACGTTAGTATTATGTATCCTCAGAATTGCATAACCTTAGGAGCAAATCTAAGAAGTCTGCTTAATGTGTCAGGCAAGAACTTCCTGGCAAAGAGGTAACACACATTGCTATCCTCAACCCCATTATATTCACACGTTGTGTTCCTCAGGGCCTTCAAGAACTCAACGGTGACGTAGTTCCTGGCCAACCTTGCCGGATGGGGCCCACCCTTTGACCAGTCAACCCAGGTCAACGTCCGGTTGGAGTTAATGCTAGCGTGCTTCATGGTCACGAACGTCGGCAAGTAGTGCTCGTCGGCGTAACACGACCGCTTGCAGTAATGGTGGAACACCGGGAAGTAGGTACTGTCGGAGACGACGGCGAGGGCGAGTTCCCGGTCCATTTCGAACCACTGGGAGCCCTTACGCCATTGGTCGACGGTGATGAGGGGGAGCATGCGGGGGCTGTAGCGGCCGCGTCCCACCGCAGAATGCTCGTCGTAGGACATGACGTGGCTGACGGAGGAGTTCATGAGGTAGGAATAGACGGTGGAGAAGTTGAAGAGAGGAATGCAGGATTCCGATAACAGCACGAAACGTTGGTTCCAAACGTCAAGCAGTGCGTTTGCTAGTAAACGACGCTCCGCTTCGACCATGTTCACGCTTCCCCATTTCACTTCCTGCGTTTTGTGCATAAATTAAATTAAATATTGTTTCCAGAAATTTTAACTTTTTTGTTTTATAGACTATGACTTCTAAGGCATGATATGAGTAGAAATGACAAAGTGTTATACAGTTTATTTTTGGAGAAAATTGATAAAAAAAAAATCCTAATTAATTAGAAAGTTAATTGCGCAAGGACAGCTAAAAAAAATCAAATTTTTTAGTTCAGTTGTATGCAATATATTTTTCATCATGTACAGATATTTTTTTTTTTGTTTAGCATCTAGTTAAAAGCAAATTGCACATAATTAAATAAGAGTTGTATCTATAAAAATATGTCACACTTTTTAGGACTGAAAAAAAGTGTGTTACGCTTGGTTCCCTCTACTTTTTAAACTTCATGCAAAGTACATTAAAAAAAGAAAAGTCAAGAAAGGGGGGAGCAAATTGAATTTACACCTAACACTTGTTCACTACTCCAATATCAGCTCAGACTCTCCCTCTCCTTCTTCCGTTTTGCTATATCTCATTTCTACTTCCTCTGTTAAGCAAGGCCCCTACTCTTCTAAATTAGGCATTAATTAGGTACTTTCTGATGCTATAAAAAAAAAAACCCTTGATTAATCTGTTCTAGAATCATATTCAGAAGTCAGGTCAAAATTGAAACAAACAACGAACAGAGCAAGCAAGAACCAGACTAACCTTACTGGGAATTCTGCGACCATGGAAGACTGGACTTTCAGGGTCTGATCCATTGTACGAAGGATTCGAATGGACGTAAATTGAGTAATACTTTTCATGGCCTTTGAAGAACTTTTCCCACAAGGGAGCCAGAAACACAGGGCCTCTCGTCAAGAACATGAAGGCCACTTTAGGAGTTCGATTAAAAGGATATTCTTTGATCTTCGGAGCCATTGAAGCTCTCCATAGAAGCTCTTTATCGTCCATGTCGTGCATCACAGCCGGCGGCTTCAAATAGTTCTTCAGCCCCACGTGAGTCTCGTCGGAAATTTCAGGCCTTGGCGGTGCGGAAATTTCAGAGACTGAGAGACGAGTGAGTTGCAGGTTCAAGTTGCAACCTTTGATGTAGAAACTCAGAATGATTCCCAGAGTTATTCCACAGCCTAACAGACCGAAGTAGGATAGAAAATGGAGAATTTGGAATTGAGGGTTGAAAACTTTGGAAACAGAGTATGACGAGTACTGGGAATTTGATGAGGTCTTCATGGTTGTCTGGGTAACTGGGTATATGAAACAGAAAAGAAAGGGAAATTCTTGAATTCTGTTATCTGGGTTTATGAAAAACAAGAATCAAAGAGACCCTAGAAGGAGGGAGGCTTTCTCGTTCATAAGAATTGGACTGAGTCGGTTGCAGCTAATGGATGATCAAACAATGGCTTTTTGTAGGGATGACGACGAATCTTTAACGAGAAGATGTACAGATAAAAATGGCGCTGAGAAATAAATAATGGGCTTTTGTTCTCGCAAAGAAAATATCTAAGAACAAATAAGGAGATGACGAGGAAGCGAGAAACGAGAAAGGATTTAAAAAGGGATTTGAACTGAAAGTTTGGTGATGGAGAAAGAAAGGAAAAGAAGACAGCTTTTAAGAGTCCAGAGGATGAAGACAAATCCATGTGTTTTGAAGATGGCTTTCAAAGAAGGCAGGGGAAGGCGAAGGAGGCTCCCTCTCTTTCTGACTCACTTTATGTCTATTTTTGAAGCCCCCTTTTAATATTTTTTAAATTAACTATCTTAATATATTTAATAATTTTTATTAAATATAACAGCTTTGCGAATTAATTTCTTGCAAGAGATGGTCTTCCTGGTTTTCCAAGATCCAATGGAAAACGGTATTCCACCATAACGTGTCCAATATAACAGCTTTGCAGATTAATTTCTTGCAAGCTATGATGAAATGAATTACAATCAAGCAAAAATTATAGGATCCAAAGATTAATTTTTCATTTTTTATTATATGTAGTTAGTTATATGGATTTAAGTTAATTTAATTTAATTAAGGAGGGTTAATGTGGATTAAAGGCGGAGATGAAGGTTACATGTGGACTTTTGAGAGAGAGATGTTTGTGAATTTTGGAAGAGCAGCCAATCCTATTCCTTCTTCCACACGTTTTTGACGTTTTTGGTTTACTTGTCTTCCTAAATTATTTTTTTAAAAAATATAATTATAGTAATTATAATTTATGAATCGTGTAATTTTCTCAATATTTTATGTTACGTATTGATAATTATGTGACCTAAAATGTTTAATTCATTATATGGTGTTTCGAGCCAGTTATTGTGTGGGATTAATTTTCTTATGCAGAATATAAAAAAATTATCACATGTGGTTTGTAAATTATAATTTTTTCGAAAGTTTTTTCAGAAAAGTTCGCAAATACTCATCTGGTCCTTAATATAAGACCCATTTAACTAATTTGATTAGATTAAGGAAGTTAGGTAAGTTAGTTAATTATAAGAAATGTGACACATTTTTCTTAAAATACCATAATCATCTTTTTAAATTAAATATGATTCCAGAAGTAATTTTTATTTTCTTAAAAAATACTGAGTATTCCTTAAAATGTATTTAAAGCAACAAACTTATTTGTTAACTAAAAAACACCTTCTTTAAACGAATAAATGTCAAAAAAAAAAAAATCAGGAGAGGCGTCATTACGAATCCGTCAAAGAAACGTTTTGTAAATTATCACCAAAATTTGTTTTTTGTGAATTCATTTATAACTAAATCAATTTCTGATTCTATTTGTTTTATTTTTCATATAAAATATTACCTCTGATCCTAATTATAAGAGTTAGTTAACTAATTTGAAGAGATTCAGGAAATAAGTTAAGCTGGTTTTTTGTAATAAATAAGTGTTGTCTTTCCTAAAATATCTTTACTAATCAAGTTTACTAACTAGAATTACTATTACTAGAAGGATTATCTTAAAAAAATATATAAATATAAGAAACAAAATAGATTGAGATTTTATAATTAAAACTAAAATAAAAATTAAATAAGATTTTATATTAAGAACCTGACGTAGTATTTTTCTAAGAAGCCTTTTTGGAAAAAACGTATGTTTGTCAAACTTTTAAAAATAACCAAAATAATATACAGAACCAATATTTTAAATATTTTTTTATTAATTTCTGGTACTGCCATGAATGACGGTGATTCAATGATTGGTCGTTAGTCGGTCAAAATATTTAGTTAAAATAATATTTTTTGCCTTCACGGCGTTATTCCTTTAGTATGCTGCAGTTGTAATTTAGCGGACTCAAGTAATATTAAAATTTTTTTAATAAAAATCTTACAAAAAAATAACGTTGCTTTGATTTTGTATTTCAGAGACGACATTTTACAACCTTAAATTTTTTATTACATGTGAAAAAACTTAAATAAGAAATTTAACAGTAGATGGATGTTGAACACGAATATCAATATAGCACGCCAAATTTATGGGTTTTTTTTAGGAAAAATAGTAAATAAAGATTCTAATATGTGAAATTGTTATTTGAGACTCTCAATTTGAAAATTGGCTTCACAAGACTCAGTTTCATATTGCAAATATGAAATCTTAGTCAAATATCTAAAACACCTCTCAGTCAAATTGTGATTTGGTCTATTGAAGTTGTCATTCGCTAAAGTAAAAATTTCTCATAGTTAACTTGTCATTTGACATACCTGAGTTGTGATTTCAGACATTTTACTAAGATTTTATATTTACAATACAAGATTGGGTCTTTTAAAGCCATTTTTCAAAATAAGAGTCTCAAATAACAATTTCACATATTGAGAGTCTTTATTTGCTATTTTTTCTTCTTTTTATTAAAAATAAAAAAATAGATGTTGGCAATGATAATAATAAAAAATACAATATAGAACGCCGAGAATGAAGGTTGATATTTGGCCAACTATAAGTTTGTTTTCAAGACAACTAAGAGCACATGGAAGCTTATTAATTGGAGACTTTGTTTCTTCTCTAAGCATTTTTCATTTTCTAACAAGTAAACCCAAAGACTGTGACTTGGAAAAATCAGGCAACTCACTGATAAGTGATAATTAAAGGTCAACTGAAAATACAATTCATAATTTTTTTTAAAAAAATCTAATTATTTTTTGAACAGGGAAAACAATATAAAAATATGAAGATACAATATAATAGCCCCATTTCAAAAACAGGGGCACCAGAGAGTGAAAAATAAATAAATATTGTCAGAAATACATAAAAAGAAAGCCAAAAAAATAATAATAATAACGCGATGACATTTGAATTGACAAGAGACCGCTGTTTGTTTTAACAAGGGGTCTTTCTGACAGGTAAAAATTGTCTGATGAGGAAATCAAATGCTTAACCTGGACAAATTTTTTGAATCAATTATCTGTGCAGCTGCAAAGTAGAAGACATAACTAAGTTGAGAAATATTTGACTTGAAAAATACACTCAATAATGATTGAAATGGCACGGAATAATTTTTTTGTTGGCCAAAATACAAATCACTCCCTTTAACTTTAACCCTATTGCACATAACCTCTTTCATCTTTAAAAGTTTAAAAATAACATCCTCAACTGTCAAAACTCACATTTTAACCCCTTACCGTTAAAGTGGGTGTTAAATTTAACAGAATGGATGCCGTTTCAGATTATTTAAAATTACTTGATAGATGATATGTAATTTTTATTATTTTGTTAATTTATTCCAACTTAAAATTTACAATTACACTTAAAGGTATTTTTGTGATTCTACTAATAGTAATCCCCAATTCTCAGTCTCCCCTAATCCTACCAACTTGCAGTGTTTTATTCTTCTCGACTCCAGAAATCGTCTTCACTCTTCACAATATAACTCTTCTCCCTTGGTTCTCATTAGCAATGTAACAATTCTATCAATTGATTGTCCTAAAAAAATGACGAAGTATAAATGATTTTCTCCATTATCTTTGTCTCACTGCTCCCAACAAAATTTTCAACGCACCAAAATTCACCGACTACAATCAAAAGATAGACAGAGAAGGAAGATAGTGAGCAATGACTATTGAACAACAACTGAGCGTGATCCATCTTTGAATCTTCGCTGGGTGGCTTCGTCTCCATTGAAAAAAAACAATTTCACAAAAAAAGATTCTAGATTTAAAAGAAGGATGTGATGACGGTGATTTTTAGAATGGAGAAGATGATTAATTAGAAGGTATTGCAAACATGAAGGACCTGAGAATTGGGGGAGACTGAAAGAGGAAGATGATTAGGTGAGTAAGACTAGGAATTAGGGATTATTATTGTAGAATCACAAAAATACCATTTAATATAATTATGATTTTTGAGTTAGGATAAATTAACAAAGTAATAAAGATTACATGTCATCTAATAAATAATTTTAAACAATCTAACATGACATCTATTCCGATAGATTTAATGGCTACTTTAACGGTAAGGGGCTAAATGTCAAGCTATGAAAGTTGAGGGTGTTATTTTTAAACTTTTAAAGATGAGAAATGACTGAATAAAATGAATAGTCTAAATTAAATGCCACATATTCAATTAAAATCCAACTTATGCTAATTTTAAATATATTTTTAATTTTTACTGGTTGTAAAGAGAAGAGAAAGTACATATACTACATTTGGTCGTAATTATAAGACCTTATTTGTAGTCACAAAGGAAGTCTTTATAATTAGGACTGGAGATAGTAACAAAGAAAAGATATATGATAAAAAGGAGTCCACCATCACATTTACGATAGAAAGAGATGATGAACAAATAAGGCTAAAGCCTAAAGGATGATTAATTAAAAGGCTAATGTAATTGTTAGCTCTGATGCTGTAAATTTCAAACTGAAAGCTTTGATCCTTTATGTTTATTTCGTCTGAAACTTTGGTACTTGTGTTAATGGTGTTAAGCTTGATGACATGTTATTAACGCCGTTTAATTTGGTAATCGGACATTGGATGTCAGGCAAAGGAGAGCTAATGAGGCTCAGAGGAGATTTGTTGAAGATGAGAGAATGTTTAGCTCTTACCTTCTTTGCAAGGCAAGGCGTTGATCCCCCATACTTGAAAGGCTTTGACTTGCTTCTAGTAGAAGTTCCTCCTCGTACATTGTGGGCAAAAGGTAGGTCAAAGGAGTGGTGAAGGATGCATAAGTGGAGATTATGTGACAATTCTTTTTGGTAGGAGCAAAATTATAGTAGAAGGTTTGTTAGGTGCCCAAATTATAAGGTCAGTGCCTTAGTGGATTATATGGGGTGTCGAGGATGCAATTAATTTGATTGGTTTGCTGAACCCATTGAGAATCCAACTTAGTAATGTAGCGTAAGGTGGAGAAGATAAAGGAAGAGAATGCTGATTTTTGAATCAGTCCAAAAAAAGAATGTTGATTTTTGAAGGAGGCTGAAATTTTTGAAACATGCAATATATGTAGTAGTGGCTGTTATGAATGTGCTTTAGTTTGGAATGTGCTGCATCTCATTGTGTAAAAGTTAGAAGGTGAGGTTGTATTTTAGAGTCTGATGTCGTATTTTAGTTGAAATTGTGTTAATATATATAACTTCGTGTTTTAAAAATATTTTGAAGGGATTCATGTTCATTTGGAACAAGAATTTGGTGTTTTTTTTTTTTTTTTTTGGGTTCGTTGTGTTAAACCAAAAGCAACAATGCCTACGTTGTAAATCTAGTACCAAGCGATGTTTTTGGTGACCACTACCCTTGGCTCTAAATATTAATGCCCAGCTGCTGAATCAAATTTCAGTTGAAACAATGAAACTTGAGATCACAAGAGCCCAGGGCCGAAAAACACGACATAAGGTCAGATGTAGCACACGGTCCGACGTAGCAAACGTCTCCTTTTTTAACACTTCTAAGGTAATACTAAATTTTTTTTAAAAAAAAAAAACTTCTAGATACCTATAATTTCTATGCAAAAATTTTTGAGGCAACATTAGACCGTAACTCACATTTTAAAAATAAAGTTTGGGTGATGTAACTTTTGATTTTAACAGAGATAGAGGTTAATATATGTCTTAAAAATAAAAATAATAATTTAATTATGGAATAGAAAGATAGTGTATTTTGCTCAAAATTAGAATCATTTTTTCATCAAAATTTTTTAAAGCATTTGCGACCCTGTTTTTTAAAATTAAATATTTTTCTTAAAACTCTCCATGTTGATTCTTTCAAAAATAAAAATTTTAATAGCAACTACTGAAACTTACTCTACATTTTCCCCACTTTTAGATTACACAATTATTAGTGAAAATTACACTTGACCTGGTGAGGAGCGGAGAAACTGCCATGTAAGGTGAACCTATGAAATTGACTCATCTTATTGAAGAAGACCGTTGGTGGTGTCCTGGTGCTATATCAGATAAACGGAATTTCACGAGTGAAAAACGTGATCTAGTTAGTGGCATGTGCTTTACATCACCAAAGTTCAAGCCTCGAGGTTCTCTGATCATTCATTCTTAACTTGGGCGGCTTACTTTTTTTACTGAGTAGAACGCAGCAAAGCCAGCCGCAGCCATAGCCACAGCCCCAGTAATCAGAAATGAAGGTTTCTCTATACGGAAACCACCAGTGATGTAAGCCAATATCCAGCGAGATACAAAATGCAGCCCACAGGTGTTTTGGAACTTCTGAACCGAAAAATCCTATGCAGGAAGATTCATTATGTTCTGTCAGTTAGAATATATAATAACTCACCCAAGCTTCACAATCCCCTTTTATAATAATGATACAAGAGTTTTATTACAACTAGATATGTTTCAGAAATAAGTCATGCCATGTATGGCTTATGAACAATGTATTTTTATATTGATGATTAATGCATGAAAGTTTCCCTCTCCAAGGGATATTGCAACTGAAATTATGAATTTTGCAGATACATGTATACAATGAAAGAGGCTAATGGGTGGTCAATAGGGCCAATCAGAGCTTTCCCACCATGTCAACAAATGCAACCAAACTGGAATTGAACGTTTCTAGAGAAAAGTCCTGCACAGTCTCACAGAAATTGCGCACGCATTATTCAATCTGGAAGATAATTCATGCTTGGTGAACAACTTTCTCAAGACATGAGTAGAATTGTTCATAGATAACCCGTATCTATTTTGGGCACAATTAATGTTGTCACCAAAATTTGAACCTGACATCTACCCAATTTCTCACCCACTTCAACCATAAACCCAGGTGGCATGTCATACATGAGAAACTATACATTAGCAGTCGTTGGGAGGTACTAAAATCCCAACGAATGCAGAAAGCTTTGAATTGGTAGAGCTTACTTAGGTCATAAAATTTCCCCTTCTTTTTATGTATGATAAATAGAGCTTCCTAAGCCATGTTATTTTAAGGCTGTCATTATGTAACAACACCTATTAGCAGCAATAAGAAACAAACAACTACCTTCGGTAACTTATCTTGCTGGGCTAGATGATCCACATGAAGCCTCACATTTGACGATGCAGGAATCCAGGCCCTACGGTCAACATCAGAATACACGCGTGCTACAATGTCAAACATTGTTCTTGCTCCGCCTTCAATTGCAGCCAAGATATTTGCTTCTCTGCTCCTACGATTCCTGCAACAACAAATAGCATTCCTCACAGCTGAACCTTGTAGCCATATGAAAAATTAGTTAAGGGAAAGTAATTTGGTCAACACAAAAACCATATCCACTCCTCACTCCCTGTACCCCTCAAAACTACAGCCAAAGATGATTGATGATTCATACTTGAGATAACCACACAGCATGTGCTTTGGCCATAGGTTTATTCTTCCATGCATTGGTATTAAAGAATGTGGAGAGAGCCCAAGGAATTTGTAAGTGGTTTTGAAGTATTCCTGCAAATAACAATAGATTAAGCTAAAGCAATGCATCATCATATCACAGTAATCTTGGTGGAAAATGCAGTCTGCATAAAGTTCAAAGTTGTGGTAAATTGTAAGTTCTCTGAAATTTAAAATTTTAACACCCAATAAAGTGATGAATCTTGCTATATTGGAAAGATAGCCTATAGCTTCTAAGCAAGTATTATGTGCGCTAGAGTATAATTATTAATAAGAAGTGGATGCCACAATATTATATAAACTAAATGTTTATGAATAGAAATGCAAGTATTCATATATTCTTTGGTTACAGGAAACAATTTAGAGTGTATTATGACTGTTGGAAGAATAGTGACTGTATTGTATCTTAAAGAAATATAGTGTAGTGAAAGAATATTTTAATATTACCTCTGGTCTTAAATATAAGAGTTAGTTAAAGATTCAATTTGGCTCTAAATATAAGGTTCTAATCCATTTTGTTTCCCATATTTATTCATTTTCTCTCAAAGTAGTCCCCATGATGATTGTGCATGTTAAAGAATTTCTATTCTAATACACATGATTAACAAGGATATTTTGAGAAAAACAACACCTATTCATTACCAATAACTAATTTAACAAGTTTTCTTAATATTTGTAAATTAGTTATCTAGCTCTTATATTAAAGACTGGAGGTAGCATAAAAATTCTAACCACTAAATTATATCTTTTCCCTTTTCTTAATTGAGTGCACCCTTGCACTTTAGTGGAGTTGAATGTAGCAACGCAGAGACTGATTCTTACTGGGAGTCCATAAATGTAATAAATAGAAAGAATGGAGGCAATCAGTCCAACATCACTAGCTCGATTTACACTTACAGTCATATTACCCCCACCAGTTGTGTCCAGGATAGCACTTCCTTGGCTGAAACAAAACAAGTTATCATGTTTGTGAGGCTAGCTTAAAAGACATATAAGATAAAGTAAATCAACTAATAAATCGGAACTACAAAGGGGTGACGTAAAAGATAGGTTCATACGTGACAAAGACAGACCAGACACTAAGTAAACAATGTGACCACACTGGAAGCATGCAAATTAGATAGTTGAAGCTTCCAACACCATTAACACAGATGATAGACTTGTCCCATAGATTTTTCCATTTTCCTCTTATTTTCTTTTTTCCTCCTTTGACGTTTAGCCGGATACCATAATTGAATGGGTTGCTGAAATCATAATCTGTCTTGGTCAACCAGCAGTACAAATAATGGAAGTTCCAAGAGGCTATTGAATACTCCCACAATTTCAGCTTGTAACAAACTAGAACAAAATACAGTTTCTTTCACCCACCAAACTGAGAAAAGCAATGCAATAGATTGCCCAACATAGTGAAGGAGAGCAATCCATCAAGACATTGCTTCAGATGAGGCATTCAATGTTTTTGGACAGTTTTCTTTTCTTTTCTTTGTTTCTTTATTTCTTTTTGAGGAAATGTTTCTGTACGGTTTTACTTTCATTGAAATATACTACCTCTAGTCTTATTTATAAGATCTCGTTTTTAGACTATAAGTGATGTTTTATAATTAGAACCAGAGGTAGTACATGACAAACATGCAAATGAAACTTGTATGTCCACGTGCACGTAATAGTTAGACCTCAGTCTTTGCTTAGTCATGTTTCCTGGAATACAATGGAACCTCACCCCACACAATGATCACCAACAATTAATGAATGAGTGTTCACGTGAAGTAGCGCCATGTGACCATCTGTATGTCCCTGAATCAGAGAAAATGCCATTCGTTAGAAGATAGAAGAAATTTACAGTGAATAAAATTATTTTTCACAAAAGAAAATTTTATTAGAAAGATACATGGCCCATGTGATTTGCTCTTAAAGTAAAGAGCTGGAGTAGCGCTGCCATAGTCATACTTCTCAAAAAACATTATCATGTTTATCAGCACTTAAGATCTAGAAAATGGAAGATGCTTCACTCAGACATGCTGTATCCTTAGATATAACTGACTGAAAGTGAACAGCACAAAATTGCTATCAATCATACCGGTGCCAAAATAACTTTCAATGTCTGACCACATATGTTAATTTCTTCATCTCCAGAAACTGAGGTACAGCCTAGTGACCAGTCATCTGTAATCATGCAAGACTAAATTAACAGGACAAAAATGTTTATGTTTTCAATATGTCACATTAGATAGTTCAAAAATCAAAAGAAGACAATTTAAAAACTATTATTATCTTAATCAAACAACGACTATCATACACAACTTGGTAAAAGAGATTGATAAAAACCTTATTAACTTGAATAGTTAAAAGTACACCAGATCTTCCAACGAAAAAAAAAAGGTACACCAAATTCACTCAGTAACAACAATAAGTCCAGTCAAACTTAAATATATCATTCAATTGTCAAGATTAAGAAAATGAATTTAAGAGAGATACAGTAGAAAAAATTAACAGGAGAAATCCGAAAGCTCATATGATCACATGCACCAAGAATAATGTTAAAAAATATACTAGCATGGCCATCAAATTAATACTTCCAAAAACCACACTTTAAAGGAAATTACACACCAATGCAAATTGTCACCGCTAAACTCTGCTGAAAAGAAAATAGAAACAAAAAGTTTGACATTGCAACCTTTGCTTATGCGACGAATGGTGTTTTCATGTGCTAACAAAATAGCATCAGGATTGCACTTTTGGATAACCGAGAGACCTGGCATAGGAGACTGCAAAAAATTAGAATAGAAAGAGTATACGCATAATAATATCCAATATAGGATTATTCATGTCTGATGAGAATAGAATACTGTTCAGCATACTTTTAGCAAAAACATACCATCAACATGATCATAGTGGTGATGAGTGACAAAGACAATCAATCTCCTCGGCAAAGTGGCAACAACTTTCAATAGCTGATAATTTAAGCCACTAATATGTTAGAATTTCAAAAACGGATTATGTAAGCTCCAGCCACCATTTTTAGGGAGAGAGATGGATTCATATTTCATAGTCAAATATGATCATGTTAAAATTTTAATGAAACACCAAAAATTTTTTGATGTCTCAACAGTTCTATCTTCTGGTATCCAAGCTTTAAAAAAGTTGTCAGCTAAACACAGGCATACAAGACTTTCTCTTGTTTTCCAATGCATTAGGTCCAAGGATGGAGAATCACATGAACCAGTGGGCAACGATCAATCTTGCAAATATGTTTGTACCATAATCCAATCAAGCAGAACTTAAGTTAATCTTATCACTTGAGAATAGGAGTTGGACAAAAACCTGAAAAGGCAATTTGAAATTACCTCTTCATGGAACTGTGATAGACATCCTGGATCAACTATCAGAGCATCTCCACATGCAATAAAACTTTTATCCCCAGACTCACTTGGAACATCGTCTGGGGCAAATACCACCAAGTTTGTCGTGTGAAAAGGCTTTTGGGTCCTACTTCTCATAGGTATAAGCACAACACCAGGAGGATACTCCTATGAATAAATAAATAAGTAAATCTTCATTTTGCATCAGAATATTAAACAATATGAACTCATAGGTAAAAGAACTTGCTCTGTCCATGTTCATTATAAAATCAATATTAAACTGCAGTGGTACTTTCAATTGTGAATCTTGCCCAATGTTAGCACTACATGTGGTATTTTCAACAGATGGCTCATCCTGGATGAGATAGTTATCCCATTAACATCGTAAAGGCATGTAAGGATGTTCATTTCCACATTTGGAAGCCAATATGAGGTTGAAAACCAGTAAACCCATTTATTAAATCTCAATTAAGATCTTACTTAATGTTAGCAATTAGCACCAAAGGAAAAAAAGCAAAAAAAAAAAGTGTGATTTTCTCCTTTTCTGTGGTGCTCTGAATGCAATGCAGAGGGAGGTTGAACTCATAATTGTTTAGGATGAAGTCTGCCTAAAAAGTGACTCACTGGCCTTTGAAATTCTTGTTCTAACTCGTAAAAGCTTAGCTTGTACTACATGAATGGTTTTTTATGTATTTATTTATTGTAATGTCTAGTATTTGCCCCGCCATGACAATAGACAAAATTCAAAGAAAGCAAACCTGATAACCTATGGTTGGAGGAACTTTCCACTTCGCAGAACCTAATGAGTCATTTATAAGACTAACAACTACCAATGGTCCAACACGTTTGCTAGATGGTTTTACTTCCAAAAGCCAGTTAAGACAGCTCTGGACAGACATCCATCTACATATATCTGCATGACGATTACCAGAATAAGTCAATCTGTCGTCAACAAACCAGTTTTTTCAAAGAATAAGCTTTAATAAG
The DNA here is from genome assembly GCF_004799145.2 of Neltuma alba. Classification (NCBI taxonomy): domain Eukaryota; kingdom Viridiplantae; phylum Streptophyta; class Magnoliopsida; order Fabales; family Fabaceae; genus Neltuma; species Neltuma alba. Next base: position 3,268 of record NW_021634353.1, on the reverse strand, counting down.
AGTTTACAACAAACTAATATAGAAAGTAAAAGTCAAAGAGCGAAAAAAGAAGAAGAAAAAAGTCAAAATGAATGAAGTGAAAACATTGATACTGATCCAACAAGTCACAGTCCGTTTAAATTAACTACGTCATTCATAAATTCTATAAATTCTATGATAACAAGGCCTTATCAGTGGACTAAAATTGCCGTAAGGCAGATTTACTTTCCTATCTTCCATTTGGACATTACCAACCAAATCAGTATCATATTCGTAGCTATTACCAATTATGGTCCCATATCTCCCAAACTTTTCCTAAATGTATCAACCCAGCATTTTGCTATATTTCCTCTGTCGTCCTGCCTATTATTTTATATACCCCATATCTTTCCATCTTATTTCCCCCATATTTAACTGTTCTTCTGCAACCAGAGAAGTCACCGTAAGCTGCCAAGCGCCAAATGAGGCTTTTATGTCTGTTCTATATTATAAAAAACACCAAATTGTTATCTTACAACACAAAACTTTTGAATACAATCAGAAATAAGACTTCTATAGTGGCATCATCTAAAAATAATAATAAAGGGCGAGATTGTGATTAGAAAACTGTTTACAAGCAATCGATGCAAACCGATACAAGTTTCACAATGCTAACCTGAAGGCCAAACATTATCTTTCGCTGTTAGTCTTGTTAAAAATATAATAACTTGTGTTTTTGTAAGAAATCAGTCCTCCCTGAAATTTCTCCAAAGAACTAAATCAACATCGAAGGCTAACAGGATGAACCAGCTTATCGGCGCATACCAGGCATGAGCACAAATTAATGCAAGGCTGTAAAGCCATTAGGTAATTTCTTTAAAAGATATAGTCAGCAGCCGATAGTCTATGATAATCGCAACAAACCTCGTAAGTCATGGTCCTCGGCTGGCAATACTCCCGTGATGAAGACCGTTTGAATGGGCAAGTCAGGTCCAAATGCAGGTTCCTTCACATACTTGTAGTATTTCCACACTCCCATTTCAACTGCCCCAAAGCCTATTTGTTCAAAGATCTGCATGCAAACAAACGGAAACAAAAAATACAAAATTTACTATCAAAGTATTAAAAACAATAATTCCATGCTCAAAAGCACGACCTCGTTAAAAGCCGAGCGTAAGTCGAATTCTTTCAAATCAATCTCTTCCGAACGCGATTCTGCAACTTCCACGACACATTGAGACCCGGATTTTCCTTGCAGGGGGTTCAATTGAGCGGAGGGCAAGTCCCACAGATCAGAATCGACGTAAGAATCGTACTCTTGGTGATCAAATTTTGGCGGGTGTGACTGTTTAACGAGCAGAAACTCGTCGTCATTATGAGGGTTTTTGAAGATCAACGCAAGCTTCTGAATTGCCATAGTCAATAACTATACTTGGTAAGCTTCGGGGTCAAGCGAAAGACAGAGATAGAGCAGATAGAGCACGAGTTCAGTGTTGAGAGTATGTTGAAGAAACAGAGAAAGCGGCTAAGAATACAATGGAATTATTATTAGCATTTGTTTAATATGACATCAGGCAATAATAAAATTTATATTTTATTTTAAAAAATATAAAATGCATATGAAATGACCTTTTATAACTTTATCAAGCCGAAAATAAATTGTCTAATGTTGATTTTGGAGGGTATAAATACTTATACTGATTTATATAAACTTGAATATGGATTGTATAGCCAAAATTATATAGCAAAATTTATCTGATTTATTTTATTACAATTCGATGTAATTAAGATTTCATTGTATTATTTTACTGTGATAATGAAAACATCTCAATCGGATTTATAAATAGAATGAAACTAAAATAGCGAGTTACCCCTCCCATCATAATTGTAAGAGTTGGCTATGTAGTTTGTTTTGATCTAAATATAACCTCTTAATCCATATTATTTATTATATTCATCATTCTTCTCAAATTAATTTATCTAACTTGTAAATGTATAAGTAAGTTGGAGATTTGATTTGGTCATAAATATAAGACTTTATTTTATTTTGTCTCTTATATTTATCTAACTTGCTCCCAAGTAATTTCTATTATGATCATAAGAATTGTTTCAATACACATAAATAATAAAGATATTTTAGAAAAGACATAAATAATTTAGCTTAATTAATGTTATTAATATTCACAAATTAGTTATCTAGCTTTCATATTAAGGATTGGAAGTAGTACTTTCTCCATCCTTTTTATAGTAAACAATCTGTTTTATAATAAACAATCCTGAATATGAGAAACAAATCCATTTTGTTAGAAATTTTAAATTTTTCTTTCCATTTTTACCCCCATAATTAAATATATGCCACTTTTTTTTATGATAAATTTTTACTCATCATCTTCCATATACTCACTTTACAAATAAGGGTATAATTAAAAAAAATATGTATATATCTTACATATTTATTGTTTTCAATTAAATTTAACTAACATTTTGAATCAAGTATATTTTGATAGTTATTGCTTATAATAAGAAATAGGTGGATTATAATTTATATTATATAGGAGTATTTAAGACACCGTATCACATTTATGAGAATTTAATAATTTATCTAATTTCTCTTCCCTAACTTCTCAACTATGCAGTTTTGAGCGCAACTAATCCAGTGGCCGGATGGAATGATTGGCGCCTTTGCGGCACGTTATGGCAAGTAGTTGACCGTTAGGAAAAAAGGCGCTATTGGCAATAGGGTTAGCTGGGCAAGAACTTTTTTTTGTTTTTTTAAAAATAATTTGAAGTACTCCTGAGTTACTTTTTTTACTTGGAGTTAGATGCTGACCGGCCAATAGTATTCAGGATTAAAGTCTTTTCAATAACTATGTTTTTCTTTTAAAATTAAACTTGTATTATTTTCTTCAAACTATGCAGAAAACCTCTCTAGTTTGAGGCTTTGAGCAGTGTGCTGACGATAAACAAAATCTCCAATTATTTTTCAAAAGAAAAAATAATCAGTTGTAAATTTAACTTCAACTACGTGCAATTCAGATAAGATTTAATCATTTATTTCAATTTGTTGAGTTCTTTTTTTGGGTCAAAATTTGTTGAGTTTTATTATTTGATTATAACTTAAATTTTAAAGTACCATGTGATTTTATGAAATTTTCTGAAGGCTTAAGGACTCATAAATTAGCAAATTAAATGACTAAAATTTCAAGAATGAGTTGAGGAGAATAAATTTCAAAGACTGATTTAAAATTACATAGACTAAAATATTAATTTTCCAAAAAATTACAATAGATCAAAACACAAGTAAATTACA
>NW_021634352.1:0-71972 GCF_004799145.2 Neltuma alba | reverse complement strand
TCTTGCAACCTCACATTTACAATCATCAAATTTAAAATAACAAGTAACAACACAAGTATTGTTCATTCTTATCAATGTACAAAACTGGTCAAGATAATTATGTGCGTGCATGTAGATAGAACATTCTGGCCTTGCTGTCCCACGCGCAAAATCCATATCCTGCATCACATTTTCTTGTTTGTTGTATCTTTATGAAGCGTCTTTATCTGTTGAAGAGGTCTTCAATATTTAAAGAGGTTGGTCCATCCAAATTTTGATGAACAATCCATTGTACTCGCCCCTTTCACTCGCTTCTTTATTAATCCAACAAACCCTATCACATCCCAATATGTTACCAACTAACATGAATCTAACTCAATTTAAGAGACCCCAGATCATGACCACTGACAGTGTAGACACTCGGGATATTTCATCTTCACTTGTCAATCTATGTAAGCATCTGTTTCTGCAAATTGGACTCTTGTTTTTGACATATCTGTTAAGCCCCCTCTGCTTGTGAACCATATCTCATTAACTTAATTGTCAGTTAAAAAAAAAAAAAAGCTGCAGTAAATTGTCACTATTATTCAGAGAGCTCTGAAATGAATTTGCCCTTTTTTTAATTATAAATTCATGAATATGAAAGTTACATTTCAGATCTTGAACATATTGATGATGACTGGGAAAGTAAAAATCAACACAAGTTGCAGTGTATTTGGTTTACAGAGTTTCATCCTACAGTTCTCCAACTAATTTATGTGTATGAAAGAACTCATATTTGGATTTCATAATAACTTTGAGGTTTCCAACCGAAACCAAGACCAATTTTTTTCCTATTGAAGTGGCCATGTAGGATTCCAATAAGCAAAACTTCCATAACCTTCTTGTTCAGTCCTTTCCATCCCTTGGATTCCATCTGTGCTAGTACTTCTCTGCAACACATAAGCCTCTCATTAGCTGGTCAAGAAAAGTTCGTATGTATGTATGTACATGTGTATGTATGTATGATACGTCTCAAACAAGTACAGAACGCGGATGACAGTAAAGGGGTACCTGCATAGTTTGGAGGGTATCTATCTGGTAGGTGTTGAAATCAAAATGCATGCTTGCTGCTGAGAGCTTCATGGAAAGGAACTTTTAAAGAAAAGGAGGGGAAATTTAATATCAGCAGGGAGGATATATCTTATAAACTAATGTGGGAAAATAATGAATTATACCACCACCATATTAATCACCTCAATCTGTTGCTGTAGCGATAGAACATAGTTTATGATCACGTCTAACATAACTGCCATTCCCATTGCCTGCAAATTCATAAAAAAGGGCCCTACTTTGTTACAAACATGTACTAAACAAACATATTATAACGTCAAGGGCTATTCTGATTTCTGATCATTTAACCTTGTAGCAGCCTGGAACCAGGTCCTGCAAATATCTCAGCTTCTCGTTGATTCTCTCTCTTCTCACCTGGCAATTTAAAAAAAAAAATGTATTATCTCGAACCTGGGGGCTACGAATTTTATAATGGGGTTGGTTTTTGAGCTCGTACCCGTTCTGCTAAACTGTGGCTATCAGTAGCTTGACCTCTTTTTGCCCTTACATGGATTACTTCTTTCTGTTTCTCTTCAATCCTGCTATTGTTTCTCTTCCTTTTCAATCCAACTGCTTTCTGTTAATTGCAACAACATAATAACAGAAACCCTTAATTTTTATTAAGCAATGAACTTCAAAAACCAGAACAAGTTTTTTAAAGCATAAGATAAGATAATTTTCTTAACCTTTCTCATTTCTGGAAAATCTGCAGAATGCAGAGAAGAAGAATTCTCCCCTAGGCTTTCTGATGACTGAATCAGTGGATGCTTAAGCCGTTGATCCATGATGACAAATCCTTGATTGCTTAACTAGAGAGACGAGAGACGACCACTTTCTTCAAAAAGTTTCAATTTTCATGCTTCATTAATTCCTTTTTATAGACTTGATATATCAATCATGTTGGCTAACGAGTTAGATACAAGGAATGCAGTTAAACGCGTTGGAACCTTCATATATAATGCTTAGTTGATGCACATATATTTGGATTTTACAAAACAACAGCAGTGTACTCTATTTAATTTATAATATATGTGAGCTTTATGTTATATGTGTAATTGGACCTACAAGATTATAAAAGTATATACACAATTGAATCATTGAAGATTGGTTCAATTGGTAAGGGATTGGCTCATATCACACAACAATATGGCTTTAAAACTCACTATTAATGTAAATATCGAGTGGTATAAGTATATCTTTATAGGTACTTTTGAGTCGTAAAACATGCATTATGACTCGTAAATTCTTGATATCTAACTTATCTAAATTTCCGTCTATCAGAATATGCATATTGGAAGCATAATATTTATAACACACACACACATCAGACCTTAGCTCTGAAAGTAGCATAAGAGAAACATAACTGATTAAGAATGAATGATGTTTTATATAATTTGGTTAGAAAGCTGTGTCGGTCCTACGAGCCCGGAGCATTAGTTCATGGGAGACATGTATGATTGGCCAAGATGCATTGTATTACTTTCAAGTTCTTCTAATGTGGAGGGTCCATTAACCATTATATATACTTTCACAACCACCACAAAATGCATCCCTTCAATCATTAAATTTATGTACATTTTTTGTTTTCGATCATTTCATAAAATTAAATACGCCTTATCTTGTTGTTCTATTAATTGAAGATAAATAATGTGTATTTTAATTTTAAGTATTTATATTTTTAATGCACCCAAAACTTTTCTCCATTGCAGTGAAAGTCAGTTGTAGATCTGGATTATCAAATTAAATCTGGAAGGTTTAGATTTAATGTTTTATTATTGAAACAAGAAGGCTAAATTAATTTGAACAATGAAATTTGGATCCTTATGATTAAGAACCACAACGAAAAAAAACGTGGAGAAAAACCGCAGTAGTGAAAAGATAATGACAATATTTGAGTGGTTTTGAAATTTTTAAGTGTCTTCTTATAAATAATCATTACATATAAATCGTTTCGTATGCAAATAATTTCCTCATGGATATTAATACGCTTCTCATACAAATTTGGATGTGTTTTTATTTTATAAAAAATAAAGAAAAAATATTGTCGGTGAGTTATTTGATTTAATTTTTAATAAAAAATATATTTTATTTAAAAAATTATACCATTACATTTTTAATATAATTTGAAAAAAATTGCCTCCCCCATTAAAGATCCTGCTGGTTCTTTGTTTTTTCTTTGGTCTTTTGAAACAAAAGGATAAATTAATTTGGACAATGAAAATTTGATATTTATGATTAAGAACCACAACGAGGAAAAAAAAAAAAGTTGGAGAAAAGTTGCGGTAGTGAAAAAATAATGAAAAAAGTCATGTTGAGTTTGAGAATCAGTAAATAATGTTCCCACGCATCATTTTAAATTTTATAAGCGTGTAACATAATATTCTACTTTATGATTCTCCATCCCGGAAAATTCAGCATCGTTCAAAAGCTACTTAAAAGATCAAAATTGAATACATAATTAAACCATTCATGAAGCATAAAGCTACCTTCCATGCCTAATATAAAAACTAGATAACTAATTTTTAAATATTAAGAAAATTAGTTAAGTTAGTTATTTATAATAAATGAGTAATATCTTCTCTAAAAAAAACACCCTTATTTATCATATACATTAGAATAAAAATCATTTAACGTGTGCAATTACTATGTAATTATTTTGTGCAAAAATAAATAAATTTGGAAGACAAAGTGAGTTAGAATTTATTTTTAAAATCTAATTATATCTCTAATTAGTTCTTAATTTCTTATATTTAGGATTGGCAGGAGATAGTATCATATAGTAGGGTCTCATATGGGAGGATGTAGTATTCCCCAATCCCATGTATATGAATTTACCCAATTTCAAATAACAAGCAATCATTTTTACTAAATATTCCTTTAATGAGTTTTATCAATCTTAATTCCATTCTTTGCCTCTCATTCTTACTCAATGTTTTGTGGGGACCTAAAAGTTTTTTTTAAGGTCAATATAATTATAGATAGGGGACATATATGAGGTACATATAGAGATATGATATATCAATTTCTCCAATTTTAAAACTTGACTATAATTTCGGTGGTTGAGTGGAAGCAAAACTGTCATCGTCCTTATCCAAAATTTCCAGAACTTAATTAATTTAATGGTTTCCTTAACTTGACAAATTTGTTCAACTTTTATGCGTATGTATGGCTCAAATCAATTTAAATTGAAACATGTTAAAGCAAATTTACTTTTTGATGTAAGAAAAGCAAATTTAGTATTGAATCGAACGGGCAGGAACTTAAAAATAATCCTTGTGAAGCAAGGCATGCCCAAATGGAACTTGGTATTTAATTAAAAATCAAGTTTTACATGGACTCCAGAATTTATTGAGAAGTAACACATGAAGCTATTTTACGTGGAATTCTATTTATAATTTTTACTCACATTTAATTTTGATTTGTCTATGGATTGCTTGGTGAAATGGAAGTATAACAAGAGACAGTTAAACTTATCAAAAGTAATGGAATTTTCCTTCTTCGGTTCATTAAAGTTTTAAATCCACACTTCTTTCACAATTAGGAAATAATTTACGGAATAGAATCTAGATGAGTTTTCCTTCCTCATTTTTATTGTATATTTACACAATTACGCTTAATAATTATAAACTAAAGTTCAGTTGAAATTATATTTTTTTTTAACATTAAAAGATACTATATTTATTTATTAGGATTTGTTATTTTATATTTATTAGATGAACACATAACGTTCAAATCACCTAGCCAATCCATGTTGATCTAGTTGGTGAGAATTTAGCATATAAAGTTGTTTAAATTTTACAAATAATTTAAAAGCTTTGCAACATTGGCAATCCATAAATACCTTTATAAGTGTTATTAGTCTTCGGAGATGTGTTGTCAATGACAGATCTTTCTCATTCAATCCAGAAAAGATGACAAAGATTTTTGGTACAAGAAAGGATAAGAATTTTATTTGGGTCAGATGTGAGATGGGTATTGCATATTGGGCCTTTGATCCATACTAATGGCAAATATGGGCCTACGGCCTAATGGGCTGATAACTTTAGGCCAGGTCTTAAACTGTCACATCTGAAGAACTGTGTAAGGGTCAAATAAGCTCAGTTGTTCTAATCATGTAACACAAAATCAGGCCCAAAAAAAAACACTATATAACACAAAAAGGACAAAACGTGTTATTTCACTATGAAAATTTACGTGGATATATTATTATTATTATTGTTATTTTAAATGATTATTATATACTACTTCTGGTGTTAATTATAAGACCTCGTTTATAGTTTACAAATGAGGACTTATAATTAGGGCCGAAGGTAGTATATCTGAATAATTTGAATAAGAAAATAATATAAAAAGAGGCGCACAAGACTTTCCAAAAGCGTACGTAGTTGCATTATATTTTGAGTAAGATAGCTTTCAAATATGGCTATCATTTTGACAATATGTCTGAAACGAACCATCATTATCGTGGATTCTAAACAGAATCAGAGCCGTTGATATACCCACAAGGGTGGCTGGGGTGACGGTTGGGACGTTCATAATTTTGGTGGCAGCATCCTAAGATTTAAACGGTCGCTAGTCACTACCAACTCATGAAAAACTGGCTTTCCATTTGCTAATTTGCCGACGGCCTTTGATCTTAAGTTCTCTGTATTTTGCCATCTTTTCAAATTTTCTCACTCCTCCCATATGTTTGTGTTTTTGGCTTTTTTTTGTTTTTGTTTTTATGTTCAGTCAAACACGTCTCTCTACATTTGCGAACACTGTAATCAGCTGGTTTCTGTCTTAATCTTTGGTCACGCCCTTCTGCTTTTTAAGAACGTGTAATTTAGTAATTTTAATAATTTATTTCTAAATTTTAAGGCGACGTCGTTTTCACTTCTTTTATCTCGCTCAACAGTGTGTTGTTATTTATTAATATGCTTGCACAGTTGTGGTAAAGAATGCAATGATTATTATAAAGAGGGCTCCAACTTTATCAGATGTAAGCGGGATCAATATGAAATGGGGACTTGAGACCTGCGACCAACGCTTGTTTATTTGTAACTTGGCCTCTATCTATTGGCCGGCTCTTTCTTTTTTGATTACAAATATTTAAATCAAACATGAGACCTTATTCATATTGCGGCTAGGATAACAAGCTATTAACAGAAATTGAGATTATATAATATCTATAAATTAAAGGAGGTTTATAAGATTATGAAATAGGGAGGGGGAAATATGTAAAAGTAGTGATATGGGAGAACTTCCCCAACATTAGATAAATATCTTGCTCGATTACAAATTGTTGATCAGTAGAAATGACGTTAGCCAAGGATTTCTGTAACAACCTGTTAAGGAGAGTAATAACTTGTGGTGATTTCCTATCTACCTACCGTTTTAAATATAAGAGTAAGTAAAGAAATTTACTTTAATTTTAAATATAAGATTTCAATTCACTTTATTTATATAAAAAAAAATCTAACTTTTCTTTTTCATCAGTTATTTCAAATAGCTTATTAAAATAAACTGCTTCAACACAATAGTGCTCACATATTTAGCTTTGATTGATAGTACTCCTTGTAAGATCTATTAAATTAATTTGAGTATATTAAAAAAAACTAAATAGATTATTTAATTCTAACATATATAGAAAAATAAAATTGATTAAAATCTTACATTTAAAACAACAACTAACTTCCTAACTAGTTCTTATATTTAGGATGGGAGGGATATTATTTTTATTTCAAATACATACTTTTATGTAATTTGTCGTGTTTTGATTATTATGGTCAAATCATAATGAACAATATTTCAGTAATTCACAATATAATACTACATCTTATTCTAAATATAAGATGAGCCTACTTTATAGTGCAAAAGTGGATTTTCTATTTACAACTGGAATTAGTATAATACTACCTTTTGTTCTAAAAATAAAAGCTAATTGATTAATTTGAGTAAATTAAGAAAACAAGTTAAATTAGTTATTTATAATAAATATGTGTTGTCTTTTCTAAAATATCATTGCTAATTAAGTTTATTGGTTAGAGCTATTATTATTAGAAGGACTATCTTAAAAATAAATAAATAAATATGAGAGACAAAATGGATTAGGGTTTTATATTTGGAACCAAAATAAAAATTAAACAAGGTCTTATATTAAGGATCGGAAGAGGAGGTAGTATATTCTCTCCCTATTAAGTATTAACCAACTATTGTATAGGCCGAATGCTCCAATACAAGATTTTTTTAAGGTAAAAATATGAAATATATATCATTTATATTATATGCCCCTATGGATTTCTTAAATGGATAAGGTTTAAATACTCGCTGATAATATTACCTCCGGTGCTTAATATAAGGCTTCATTTAACTTTTATTTTGATAATAAATATAAGATCTAAATTCACTTTGTCTCTAATATTTATATATTTTTTTAAGACAATCCTTCTAATAGTGATACTTGTAGCCAACACATTTGATTAGTAAGGATATTTTCGAAGAGATAACACATATTTGTTATAAATAACTAATATAAATTATTTCTTTAATCTTCTCAAATTAGTCAACTAATTCTTATAATTAGGATCGAAGATACAATAAAAAGGCAAAAAATACTCCTATTTATTTGACCCAATTCCAACCCCCCCCCCCCCAAAAATAGAAAACCAAAAAAACGCAGCTACCAAAGCCGCCGCGCATCAAGCTTTGATTGTTTTCAGGATGGACCACGTACAAGATTATCTCACCCGTTCATCTTCCCTCAACTGTGCTTTATCTCCGTATTATGAATATTAAATAAATAACTACTTAATTAATACCACTAAATATTAATATAAATGTCTAAACACAGGGTAGTTGTGAATTCGAGAAAGGTAATGAATGTGTGAGTTATTTAAAAAAAAAAAAAACAGAATGAGTTTAACAACATGGAGTCATCAGTTGTGTTTTTAATTTATACAGAGGATAATCAGTTAAACTACAATTCTTAATTCGACCAAATAGAGTATTAATTAGTTCTAAAATCTTATAGTTAATCCAAGAGAAATGAGTCTTCTTCGTTGTCTTAATGCTAAAATTACCACAAACAAATGTTGATCCACTTTAATAATAATGCAATGCAACCCCACGTCATGCTCTTTTTGGTCATCTGATAGATAAACCAAAAAGAAAAAAAGACAAAAACTAGATTATGCTTATTAATAATATACTATCCCCAATTATTAATATAAGAATTATTTAACTAATTTGAGTAGATTAAGAAAACTAGTTAAGTTAGTTATTTGTAATAAATATGTGTTGTCTTTCCTAAAATATCCTTGTTAATTAAGTGTATTGATTAGAACTATCATTATTATAAAGACTTATGAGAGACAAAGTGTGTTGGGGTTTTATATTTAGGACCAAAACAAAAGTTAAATGAGCTCTTATATTAAGAACTGGAGGTAGTATTAAAGTTATTAAAAGTGTTCATTTATTCACCATAACTGTAGCTGCGAATTGATCTTTTCCTGAATTACACTTAGTATCATAATTTTTACTCATTTAATGATCCGCAAACAAGTCTAATTACTCCAATTAAATAGAGGGTAAAATATATATGAAGAATATTTTGAATGCAAATGATAGAGACTAAGGTAAGTCCTTTGAAATACGAGACTGAAGTAGTATCTCATTGGATCTGCCAATAGGAAGACTTCATTCATGATTAATTTGTAAATGTTTCTACAAATTTTTTTAATTAATGATGATGGTTGTTCCCTTTTTCGTGAGCCTATGCCACTCAGTTCAACTTGGAAATTTTTTCCTATAAGATAATGATCATAATGGATACATTTCTAGTGTATATGAATATTTTATTTGGAGGAAACAATTCAGAAGGAATATGAGAAAATGATCAAAAAAGAATCTTAAAAATAGGAAATTTCAAAAAGGGCAGCTACTAGTTCCAAATGACAGGGAAGGAGGAAAAACCTGAACTGGAATTCTGAAAACAAAAGAAAATGATCCACATCTTCATGTGTAATGCTCAGAAAAAAAATGTTGTTATTTTGTATTCCAATTTTCATATCAAATTTAGTTATTTTCCTAAATGGACGTATGCTTTCACCTGAGAAAAAGATATTATCATTCTACATTCCAAACTTGTTAATTTATTGCAATCTTATTATTCCTAGATCAAATCTAGTCATTTTCTCAAGCTAACACAAAGGGATATTGGTCATTTCCCTACATTTTCATAATTCCAGTTCAGGCTTTCCCTTCTTCCTTGTCACCCAGAAGTGTTAGCTGGCTTTTTTGGAATTTCTTATTTTGAAGGTTCTTTATTGGTCATTTTTCCAAAGAATATCTCCTAGAAAAAGGATATCTAAAGGAAAAATCTAATTTGGACTGTGGCATGTGGCCTTCTTATTTATTTTAGCAGCCTGCGCTCTTCCTTTTTCTCGTGTGATGAAGTTGTGAGTAAATAAGTAGACATCCTCCCGTTTTGCTTCATTGATGCTTGTCCAATGGCTCATAATAAGTATGAACATGTCTCTGTTCTCTCGAATATTTTCATATCCAAATATAATATGCCTGAATCCCATTTTTTTCCTGTCAAAAAATATGCTAAATCTATGTTTTATTATATCATTTCTACATTACTGTTTCATTATATTTGTGCAACTTAACCTGGGCAAGAAAATATATCCACTGTAGTACCAAACCCTATCTCGAAAAATTCCATTATAGGCAATAGCATTAGCACCTATCTCACACTTGTTCAAAGTTCAAATCGAAAATAAAGTAAAAAAGGTAGTTACTTGTTAACAGATTGATATATCCACGTGTCGGTTAATGGTCAAAATTTACTCCGTTGTGCACCAGATTATTTTTCATTAAGACCCCATTTTGAGATATTCTCTTGATGAGTATATAAATAGGTATGTGGACAAGCTAGCTCAGAGATCTCATCATTGAGAGTTCTATTCTATATACATATAGAGCTTCACTTTCACAGCTTTATTATTAGCATTTAGCATTAATTCTCTTGCTGATCTGATACATCAGTTGCAGAAGCCCGCAAGAAACTGAGCCATGTCTGCTATAACAAAGAGAGGTAATAAGATGAGTAGTAAAGAAGAAGAGAACAGTACTGAGATGAGAAGAGGCCCTTGGACTCTTGAAGAAGACAGCCTCCTCATTCACTATATTGCTCGCCATGGTGAAGGTCGCTGGAATATGTTAGCCAAAAGTGCAGGTACGTAACATCTCAAAAGACTCCCTGTTTAGTACAGAAAGCTTTACTGATAACTGTATAGAACTGAAACAAGTTATTGGTTTCCGGTTTAACAATTCAGGATTGAAGAGGAATGGGAAAAGTTGCAGACTCAGATGGCTTAATTACTTGAAACCAGACATCAAACGAGGAAACCTTACCCCACAAGAGCAGCTCTTGATCCTAGAACTCCATTCTAGGTGGGGTAACAGGTAATATAGCTAATGATCTGTTCATGTTTTAGCATGAATTCGTTGTTATGTTGTGGTGAAACTAAGTTTGGGTTTGGTCGTTTTTAAGGTGGTCGAAAATTGCTCAGCATCTGCCAGGAAGAACTGACAATGAGATCAAGAACTATTGGAGAACCAGGGTGCAGAAACAAGCACGCCAACTAAACATTGAATCTGGAAGCAAGAAATTCATAGATGCGATTCGGTGTTTCTGGACGCCAAGATTACTTCAAAAGGTTGAACAGCAACAGAACTCTTCTTCTGCAGCCACCTCGTACTCTTCTCTCACAGACACCAATAATCTTCATGTTTCTTCTTCATCATCTTCTCCAATGTTGTCAACCAACTACAATAACAACTCTGTTATACCTAATTCTCTGTCCTGTTCCCCATCATCATCATCTTTCCAGCAGCCCGCTGCAAATTTTTCCAGCACTTTCTGCTCCAATCCCAGCAATTTTCCCTCTGATTCTTGGAAATTCTCGCAGTTTCTGGAACCTTCTCCTTTAGAACTCCCAGCAAGCCATTGTTATATGTTGGAGAACAATGCTTGTTACGGCAACCCAATTCAGGAAAACTTGTTGGTGAACAATATGACTACTACTACTGCTGGTGGTTGTGGAATGGATAACTGGAACCTGCAGGAACCGGCGACAATGATGGAAACTTACGACATGTTGCCGTTTAATTATTATCAGCCAACAGGAGAAAGTGACTGGACGTTAGGAAACATGGCAGACACTTTATGGAACATGGAAGCTCTGTAACAGAATAGGCATTCGCATGCATCTCATGAAGCAGCTTCTTTTTACCATGGGATGGTCAATTGAAGATTCATAATAATACTATTGAGATTAGTGTCTCTTTTTTTCTTAATTGTTACAGTTTTAATTAAGGTTAATTAAGGTTGTTAGGGATAGAACTTACTATCATGTATCCCATGCATGTCTTTCTTTTGTGATTAACTTAATATATATTGTTAATCATCTTTTATATATAGTTTATCTAGCTAGAAATGACAGTTGAATATGGGCTTTATTAGCTTTGACAAGACTGTAATTTGACCAAGAATGTATTTTGGATCATATGAGAGTGCATTGTCCACATGCTGCTCTGTTTCTATTTTCTATGTCCCACCCAAAAAATTTGGTCAATGAGATTATTTGGTGATTAAACAGACAGACAACTTATAAATACTACATTTGGTCCTAAACATATAAAAACTGGTTTTTACTATGCTTTACATTATAAACTAAGTCTTATATTTAGAATTAAAGATAACAGTTATTTTATGTGAAGTCGTACTCTTGAGATTTAGAATTAACGCGAGTTACTATATTAGGCTTTTTGCAACGCAGATCCTACCATGTATCTAATATGTACTCTTTTTATTCCTACATATATGTCGCTTTCTAAAAGATTTTTAGTGTTTAAATGTAAGTTAGTTTATAAATTGTTTTGTCAACACAAGCCCCTAATCCAAAAGTTATGGAGAGAATGATTGAGAGATATACAGTTAAGATGGAAAACTCCAACTAATTATAACTCAAGTCCAGAAAAAAAAACTTTCAACTAATCTCGATTAACTTTTTGTGATTTAACAAACTTTAACAATTTTTATCCATTTATGTAAAATAATTAAAACCAATTAGAGATGATGAAGCGACTAATATAAAAATACTAATAAATTGTGCTATTTATAAATTACAAACAACACCACTCATTTATCAAATTCCACATAACGCGTGAAGCTCACTTTGATTTTAAGAAAAAAATAATTATGAAAAATAAGAGAAAATGCAGTGTATTCAAAAGGGACAAGAAGCAAAGGTGCAGTCACGTCTAAATTATGGATGAAATGAGACACATGGAAAATATGGGCATGTGTAAGTTGATTATAATAGGGGGGGCCATATAGCTCATAGCTATCATCTGGAAAGTTGAAAATGCTTTGTTTCATTAACTACTTATCCTCAAGTACACCAACTTGCAATCTTAACCCTTAATTAGGGCCCAGATGGATCATATCTGAACAGACCCTAGGTCTATTTTTGAATATTGTGACATGAAAAAATAACAATATTACTAATACCCTTAAATTCCACGGAATGCTAATTTAATTTTTTTTTAATTAAAAGCA
This sequence comes from Neltuma alba, assembly GCF_004799145.2. Lineage (NCBI taxonomy): Eukaryota > Viridiplantae > Streptophyta > Magnoliopsida > Fabales > Fabaceae > Neltuma > Neltuma alba. The sequence continues at coordinate 59,293 of NW_021634352.1, read as the reverse complement.
CATATACTAATGGTTTGAGGTTAAATAAAATCGAACCCGTAACTTCCCTTTTGCAGCAGAGCTCCTATATTACTAGATTACAAAGTTATTGGCATCAAATGTTGAATTTTGCTAATCATTCAACAATTTGGAAATATTTTTCAATTCACCAATATTATTAATTTTAGATGTAAAAATAAATACAAAGCCATGAACTTCACTTAAGTAATTCATCTTATTCAAATGGTAGGCATCAATTAGCCAGACAAAATGGTACATTCCATATGAACATTTCACATACTTTATTTACATTACTTTAAAAAAGTTAAGATTACCAAGTTAGGGAAAAAATGAGACTTACCCAAGTCTCACTTGATTATAAGACCATCTTCTTCTAAGAGTAGTATTTTAGAAAATCAAATTGAATCAATTATTAATTTACATGATAAATTACTAAATAATCTAATCATCACACTGTTCAAAATACCACATAAACCAACTGGCTTAAAAATTGGTTTGTGCTGATCAATTGTGTGTATAATCATCCCACATCTGGAAAATTTGAACTAGTCCTGATAAAAGGTTGCTTTTGTTCAAGCTTAGCTAGGGCCATGCATTTAAATGAAATTCATTATATGTTTAACCCCATTTCCTAGGTATGATAAAGTCATGTCCTCCAAATGATGACTAAAGAATATCCAGATATATTAACATTTAATTATCATCAATTTGATGTGGATGGAATTGCAACCAATCAATAAAGTGTAAATTATTCGTATTGATTCAAAAAGCAATTTGATTTTGAAAACATCCCCAAAAACAATAGTGAACCTAATTTACTGTTCAAATGGGGAAGTGCATGAACTGATGCAATATATGTAGTGGAGCATCCCATGAGTTTGTGACAGCTGATCAATTGAAGAAATTTTCTTGTGCATGTGTGATAATTAATTAAATATGAATTGGGGAGTTTGAAGTAATCTCCAATGAGAATATAGAAATTACTTCGTTGAAATTAAGGACATGTGGCTGAAGATTAGATAGGTTTGAGGCAGCCAACCACTTCGGGACATATATAGTGATCAATATAAAAATTGGTTAAAGATGCATGTGGATGCAACGTGCAAACACTGAATCCTGCTTCACAACCTTACACGTATTCCTCTAATTTCAAACATTTGAAGAGATCACCACTGCCCCGCATCTCATCCATTCAATATTCTCACATTTCTCTCTGACAAACTAACAGACCAATAGAAACTAACTGTTTGATGTTCAAGTATGATTCAGTTTAAGTAATATTACTTCCTGTATTTAATACTCCTCCGATTTTAAATATAAGATCTATTTTATAGTATAATTTACACTACATAATAGGTTTATATTTAGAACCGGAAAGAGTATAAGAACTGGATAACTAATTTAGAAACATTAAGAAAATTAGTTAAGCTAGTTATTTGTGTGATAAATATTCATTATCTATCCTATATAAATCAGGTATATTGAAACTACCATTCGATGGAACCTTTAATATGTGTAATCACCATAGGTATTACTTTGAGAAAAAATAGATAAATATGAAAGACAAAATAGATTGTAATATTATAAATTTAAGTTCAAATTAAATATCCAACTAGTTTTTATATTAAGAATTGGATGTAGTAAATAACTCTCTTAGTGTAATTTTTTAATTAATAATTTATCTAAAAATTTGATTATTGACAAAGTACAATAATATCATACAATCTATTTAGCCAATTCCATCTAAGTAGATAAGGCTTGTTGTATTCGTAAAACTCAAATAATTAATACTCCATCTATTTAACTACTTTGAGTAAATTAATTAGAAAGCCAAATAAATTAGTTAATTATAATAAATATATTTTCATAAAATATCTATTTATAATGTTAGATTATATTATCTCTGGTCTTTAATATAAGAGTTAGTTGAACATTCAATTTGATCTTAAATATAAAATCTCAATCCACTTTGCCTCTCATATTTATTTATTTTTGTCCAAAATAGACGTTGTAATTGTTACGTATGTTAAAAATTCTATCAGATAGTACTTATAACTAATATACATGATTAGTTTCATACAATACCTAATTATCACAAATAACTAACTTAACAAACTTGAAGTGATCACCACTACCCCTTAGCACATCCATTCAATATTCTCATATTTCTCTCTAACAAACTAACAGGCCAATAGAAACTAGCTGTTTGATGTTCAAGTATGGTTGAGTTTAAGTAATATTATAAGTTTGGGTATTTAATATAGGCCCCAGATAACCAATTTACAAATATTAGAAAAACAAGTTAAGTTAGTTATTTATATGATAAATATGTGTTTTTATATGATAAACATGTGTTATCTTTCCTAAATATATTCTTATAAATCATGTATATTGAAACTATCATTTGATGAAACCTTACATATGTAATCATTTTAGGTACTACTTTTAAAGAAAAGAAGATAAATATGAGAAATAAAATGGATTATAATATTATATATTTAAGTCCAAATTGAATATTCAATTAACTTTTATATTAAGAATTAGAAGTAGTAAATAACTCTCTTTGTATAATTTTTTTTAATTTAGCATAACTTTTTTAATTAATAATTTATCTAAAAATTTGATGATTGACAAAGCTCAATGGTATCTTACAATCTATAGAGCAAATTCCATCTAAACAGGAAATGCTTGTTGTATTCGTAGAATTCAAACAGTTCATACTCTCTTTATTTAACTAGTTTGAGTAAATTAATTAGAAAATCAAATAAATAAATAATAATAAATATGACATGATTTTTATAAAATTTTTATGTATAATGTTAGATTATACTATGTTAAATTGTGACACACGTATATTTGTCATTTCTTTGACTGGTCAATTAATAAGTTAATCTCATTTCAAGACCGTAAGACCTTCAAATAGTAACTCCGCCACCCAAATCCCTTTGTCCCTTTGCTTAATTAGCGCCAACTGGCTCCAGAAGACGACAATACTCATTATCATGAGAATTTTTAGTCCTATTATATTCTTATCTCTGTCTTTGTCATAAATTAGTACTCATTCCACTCTAAACTTTATAATCCACGCTTTTACAAATCCAACTCAAGCATGATTTGATGTGAAACAGTACAGATATAATCATGGCTTGCTTAATCGTTCAACTCATATTAGAAAGATAATCTCAGTTCATAGTTTTTTTTTTTTTGGGACCAGCAAGTTCATAGTATATTAATTAAAAGTTTTAAATATAATCTGATATATAATGATAATTGCTCATCACACACATATGCATAGTTTGAATGATTGAATTTTACGGTTAAGGCGACCAATAAATAATTGAGGTTCAAAGAAGTTAGCATGCGCATGATCACCAAAGACTGAAAAGACAGACAGATGAATCAGAGACATCTGATTTGACAGAAGAAAGATACATAGTATATGTGAACAGTACTTGCTTCTTCTTTGACTGTTTCTTCTGGATCTGCTAAGTACGATCCCAGATAAAAGTTCTATTTTTTTTATTTATTATTTTATATAATTTTTATTTTGATTTTAAATATAACATTTCAATATATTTTATTTTTTATATTTATATATTTTTTAAGGTAGTTCTTTTAATAATAATAATTCTAACTAATACATTTGATTAGTAAAAATATTTTTTTAAAAAATACATATTTTTTTTTGCCAACAAAAAATACATATTTATTACAAATAACTAACTCAATATATTTTTTTAATCTTTTTAAATTAATCATTTTATATGCAGGATTTATTTAGTTTATCTTCTTGTCCGGCCACCTCCTTCTGGTGTCTTCATTATTATCTGCTCCGTAAACGAAGCTAGAAAAAACCCCACCCAAATCATTGAACCCATCTCTCTCCTTCCTTTTCAAAGTCTTCCTCTGTGAAAATGATCACAGCAAGGCAATGGTCAAATACAGGAAAACAATTGGCAACAGATTACTGGTTGGTTATGATGCAGCGAATTAAAACCGCCATAACATGTCAATATCAGAAACTGCAATTTCTTCTCCCTATTTTTCCTTATCTGCCAAACATGCTACGTTGTAGGGATATAGGGATCTATGTATATAGATATATAGTAGCTAAGCCTTAGACTTTGCTTGTGAATGATTCTTTCCCAAAACGTGCTTATTTTCGTCCACTTACTCAACCTTTTACCTTTTTTTAACCTTTAAGGTTTGAAGTTACCTATTCAATTCACCTTGGAGATTCTATTTTTGACTCATTCGGGTGGAGTATTCGGACGCCTCTAAACTAGCAAATTTTCTTTTCTTTTTCAGAATTTCGTATTGAGTAAAGTTTTAAGTTTTGGGTGATATATATATATAATTTTACTTAATTTTCTTGACTTTTTAACTTATATTTAAAGTGTTTTTGTTGCTTTATTTTCTATTTGATGATTAATTTTTTATGAGATAGAGTTAGGTTAATTTTTATAGATTTAAAATTGAATTACTCCTTCTATTCTAAATATAAGATCCACTTTATAGTGTAATTAACACTACAAAATAAGTTTTATATTGAAGACTGGATGAGTATTTTGATTTTTATGACTATTTTGATGTTGATACCATCTAAATATAAGAATATTTACTATCTTGTATCATTTTCTAATTTAAGATAAATGAAGTCTCAGAAAGAACATATTAAATATTAGATTTTAAATTTTCCAAAATTTATGATAAATTTTATAAAATTTACAAATTTTTTTGTTTCAAAAAAATATTACTATCATTAAGAAAAATAATTACATTATCTATATATATGATTTTCATAAAATTTAAGCATAATTTCTTAAAGAATACGGTAATATAATTCTTAAAACCTAATAAACAATTTATTTTATTAAAATAAATTGTTTATAAAATTTTCAACTCAAATTTGACTGGAATACTAAAAACTTGCATGGATTCCAATGAATCATGTGAAAAAAAATACTGGAAAAATAAAACAAAATTTCATAACTTGTTAATAGGGCAACTTCTTAAAGACTCCAACATAAGAATAAATTCTTTTATGTATGGCACCTTTGAATGAGAGGAAAAATTGGAAGAAAAGAGCATGAGAAAGAAAACAGGGGGAGAAAACACATTTGAGCTTGTTTGACTAGGGAGACAAAACGAGAGGAAGATAAACGTATGAGGAAAAAAATAATATGTGAGGGCCAAAATTTTGTCTCTAAAAGTGAAGAGATTTTAGGGAGAAAACTCTCGCCCCCAAGTTGGCCTCAACTATTTGAGTTCAATAACTTAATACTTATGTATAAAAAAAATAACTTAATACTTATTTCTCTGTCTTGAATTTTAGAGTTAGTAAAGATGTTTATTTTAGTTTTAGATGTAAAATTTCAATATATTTTTCCTCCTAGATTTATAGTTTCTATTTTAAACTCTCCCTCAGGATTTTCTACTAGGAGATTAGTTTCTTATGCAAATGATTAATATGAATACTTTACGAAAAAACTAACCCGTAATGATTAATAATTTAAAATCATTATAGTTTACCAAAATCAAAGTTTTAATATTGAATTATTAGATGTAGCTAGATATTTTTCCCATAAAAGAGAAAAAATAATAACTTTTTTTTAAAATGCTACTTCTTTATTTGGAATGGATAAATTTCTTTATTCCCAGAGAACCCCAGAAAAAGGAATATGCCCATTTATATTTTGTATTCATACTAATTATTTTTTTAAAAAAGCTTGATCCATGTGGTAGCAAAAATTGATGTGAAGAAAGAGATAAATGTAAATTGGAAGAAGAATAATTAAGAAAGAATATGATAATATACTCATTTCATCACACTTCCACCTTTGCTATCAAATCAATTTCGTTCTCATTCTTTCACTATCAAAGCATATCTAAGCGTCTTCAGACCAAACTCCTCATGGACCATTAAAACCTTTAACTTTCTTCCTTTACCATTCAGGAATACTCACTCTTTCTTCTTTGATTGCATTATTCCATTATCCTACAAAACCCACCAATAATTGCTCTAATGATTCACTCATTTTTGCTGTCTTTGTCTTGGGTTTTTCTAATTTTGACTCCATTACACAAATAAATCAATCAGTTCTTTGATGAGTTAGTCCTTAAGATACTATTGAATCGTCATCAAAAATGATAAAACGAAGTAGCAACTGCAAATCATTTCACATTACTTGGACTGGGAAAATAGACTTCAAGGGAATGAGTCATTACATTGAAAGGCCATTACAATGATATGATGGATGATAGAGGAAAGTGTTTTTCATTCCACTTGAATTACTTGAACAAGTTGATTGATTGATTGAATTGCTATATTCCATTTATTTCCTGAATTCAACTTCACTAGAATAAAACGTATCACATTATTGATCAGCAAGGATTGGAACCTCTAGTAAAGGATTCGAATATTATTCACTAATCTTGCATGCATAAAAGTAGTGCAGTTTGTTTCACACTGCATATGGGGGAAAAAAACATGTTCAGCATATAATAAAATTTGTAACATTGCACAACTCATTTATCATGCACTATGTAAGCAATTACAAGAAAATGCGTCTAAATTCATGTACTTTGGTTAATTGGACAGAAAGGTAATGAAATGCCTTCAACTTCAATTTTTGGTACTCAAGAATATGCACAAAGTTGATTAGATGCATGATTTGATTTTGATTCTGCTTTATAAACCAGTCCTCAAGAAGGGGAGAGAAGACTGACTGGCTTACAGGACATGTGGCCCTTTTCAGTGTGATCATAGACAGTGTGTACTACAAAGGAATATCATGCTTTAAATTAATTCTCAACGTCATGGAATTTGATTCAAACTAAAGATGCCCTAGAGCCACAACAGTGTAAGCCTACCAAAGACTGGAATCTCATGCTCAAGAGAGAAAAAAGCCCGATACATCAGATGGCAAAGGAACATTTACCATCACAAGGTTTATCTTTGTTTCTTATTAAATTCAAAAGATTTGGGTCCTAAACATTACTCAGCCCTTATCAAATTCATCCACTCTAATGTTTCCTTCTGTGCATATAATTCCACTTTCTAAGGTTTGCCTGCAATGAAACCCTCTGCTGGGGAGTCATAGTAGCTTTTACCAATAGCTCAGGCCATGTCACCAGTGACTATATGAGACTTCTAAAATCATCAAAATGTAGAATGAGAGAAGCTGCATCCCATTAAGTGAGTCTCATCCAAAACTGCATCAAACATGACATGTTTGGTATATAATTTTTCCTTCTTTTTTTTTATGGCCTGGATCTTCCACACGCTTTTTCAAGCACAACTCATTTCATCATTTGGCTGTGGGCTAGGCACTAGTAATTCAATGAATGGCCGCCTTTCATTCATAGTCTTGAAAATTTGTCCCCCAAGAATTCACCTTGTAATCTCCATCATCAAAGTTGTTGTACACCAACAGAAAAGAACTTCTCTAGTTTGACTTTGAATATAAAATGTTTGGTATTTAGTGAGATGCAACTTGAAAAAGAACACAGCTGGATTAAACACTAAGAAACAAATTTGATCATGTGGTCCAACATCCGTCTGTCAGCCACGATGAACAAATTAATTCACCAGAACAGCACATCAACTGATGATCATGTGAAACAGAGGATAAGACAGATTACCGATTATTAGACAAATGTTAATACATTATAGGTCAAAAAATCTTTTCAAGCTTTAGATTCATTCAGTTCAACTGAATTGACCAAAATAAAATGACAACCAGAATCAGAACCCTTCATCACCCACAGAGCCCATTAAGAAAACGAGACCACAAACTGCTCAAATTACTTCATTGGGTGTAAACAAATACATTGAAGAACAAATAAGATGCTTCAGAGTTCACATTACATAATCACACTAGAGTGTGTATATGTATAACCAAGGAAATACTGATTACCCAAACGAATTTACATGTCAATACCACAGTATCAAAGTGAAAGTTTGTACATGCAATCTTTTTTATAAAAAGAAAAACTAATTCTATATCTTTGTCAAGTGAAATTTGGACAAATATTAACCATTGATCTTCCTGCAACATCAAAGCTATTCATAGTCCGCCATCAAATCCTATTTCCCACCCTTACCATAGCTGTCTTTTAAGGTCACTGTCCGATTAAAAATTAGTTTTTCAGGAGTGGAGTCCTGGTCGACCACAAAATAACCTGGAATTGCAGATAGAATAATCACAAATTACGGTAACAGACAAAAGAATCCTAATATATTGGTACATGCATTCTGCAGCGTGCTCATACTTGTGAAGTGAGACAATACCGGGCTTATACAAACTTTATATCAAACCTCTCAACACATGCATATTATTCCAACCATGACACACACTTCCCTCACCCTCCGTGTACTCTTGCTTCAAAACACTAGCAATACAAATTTTATGTATTTATTTAAAATGAATTCGGAACTTTCGTCTATAGTCAGACTGCTTTTGCTCTGACGAGTCCAGCACCTTCAAAGTCACAATAGTTTAGATTCTGACTAATTTAGGTTGGGCATAGACCCCTGCAATTTCCCAACTTGACAAGTGCCTCTTTGAATTATATAGGGAAAACCATTTTAGTGCCTGTTTGGCATCACTTATTTTCAGCTTATAAGTAGCTTATAAGCTCTATAAGCTCGATTGACACAATTGGGTCTGTTTGGATCAGCTTTTTTGCAATCGGGCTTTTGTCTGAAAAGCTACAATAAGCTATAAGCTAAAATTAACAGCTTATGACTTATAGCTTTTGAAATATGGAGAGAGAAAAAGTTAAAAAATTTATTATCTCTTTTGGTTCTTATTATAAGCCTCAAATAACTAATTTGTAGATACTAAAAAATCAGTTGAAATTAGTTGAAAGTAATGAATAAGTTAGAAATATATTTTTATTTTTAAATATGCTCCTAAAAATATACTTTTATTTTTCATGTTTCACTTTATATTTAAAATATTTTTTATGACTTCTTCATATTAAATTATTTTAATTTCATTGTATTATGTGAAATTATTTTTTTAATTATGTTTCATTATTTATTAAAACTCATATATATTTTGGTCATTTTACAACCAAACTTACTTTTACTCAATCATAATCCAAACAACCTTTTACCAATCTTACTTTTGCAATCTAGCTTTTCTAGACTTTAATCCAAACATAATTCAGCTTATCCAATTTAACTTTTATCCAATTTCACTTCTCTATAAGCTACTTTTTTAATAAGCTACTTTTTCAATCACTGATCCAAACGGACCCTTAAAGGTACCAATACTATTCCTTAATTTTTAATTTGGTACATATGTGTTGTTGGCATCTTAATTTTTACACGTTTTTATTGTGTTTTTAATACCTGCAAAATGGTTTTTCCAATTATATATTCATGCAGTTATGTATGGACTCAACATATTCTAGTCAGTATTGCTCACTTTACATGTATTTTGAAGTAAACTCGCAATGAAACTTGAGTTTAGGCCAAATTTTAAGTGGTCTTTATGGTTTTAGATTTTGCATGGAGCTAAAATCCCCAAATTAATGGAATCGAGAAGGAGAGCAAACATCCCAAAGGGAAGAACTAGGTTGAGGTTTGAACCATCCAGGTCAAATTTAAGAGTTCGGGGGGTTTGAAGATTATTTGAATCCTATGCTGTCCAGCAAGTCCCCAGCTGCACCACTGAAATTCAGCACATTAACAGTAAGGCGATGCCAGAGCACTGACCTCCCAATGCCACAGGACTGGCTTTAATTTCCTATTTTGCAAAACAAGGATCTTCTGCCTAATTTTTTCATCAATAAGCAACTGAAGTTTCATTGGACAAAATGAAGAGAAATGGAGCCATGAAGGAAGTCTGGTGTTGGGCCAGAGGTTTTGCAGGGAAGAGAATGATGGATGGTGAAGAGGAAGATATCCTCCCCTTCCAGTTCTCTTATTAGTAGGTCGATTGCATAAACGCTCGTCACTTGCCATACTGTATTGAATCACCCTTTTCTCAATTGTGTTTAGGATTTGCAGTTAATGCTTTTGTCCTATTGCCTTGATTTCCGGGTGGATTGTTGAATTCTATGTACATGCTATGGAGTATATGATAACAAGGCATTCGACAAAGGTAGCTAAGGACTTGACACTTGCCATAGAGAACATGCTACAAGGAAATCAACAAAATGCTTCTTAGGGTAATTGGTGTTTAACAAAGTCAGAGGCATATGATGTTGATTTACCTTGAATTCTTCTATTATTGAGCACTCATGGATCTAATACAATTGGGAGAGACCAATTTCGGCTACTAAATTAACCTTCAAGCGAGAATAGTTCAACAAATTGGATTCAACTATTCACGTAGTAGATATAATTTGAAGATAGTTGACCATAATGAATCAGAATTCAATATTGAACATGAATAATTAATCTAATGCAATTGCCAACATAGATTTAGCCTTCAGGAGAATTGAGTTTTTTCTTTAGAGCCTTTAGTTATGTCCTAGAGTTGAATCTTCATGTAATTCTCTTGAATGTGCTATCACTTCCTAGTAACTAGGGAAACTGGGGATAGAAGGTAGAAATTAATGCACATGCTGCATTAATTGACAAGTGAATTAAGGTTATTCCCTCCATCCCTTATTATAAGATCTAATTTTTTGAATGAGTTTGTTCCTTTTTATAAGATCCTCTTTGAGTTTATCTGAGCATTTAATGTAATATTACCTATTTTACCCCTAATTTAACATATTTAATACATTCTCTTTCTTTATTTATCTCACTATTACTCTCTTACATTTGTCCATTTATATATAGAGGTATATTTGGAAAAAAAACTGCATTTGCTACATATTAATTACTTTTAACTAATTTTAACTGTTTTCTAAAATCACGCAATTTAGTTAAAAGGATCTTATAATAAGGAACTGAGTAGTATTAAGTAAGGCTTCTCAATCCCATAAGGAATGGAGTTACATATACTCCAGAGTTTTCGAAATATAATGTAGGTCGAGTATTCTAGGTCTCCATAGTTACCTTGCGAAAGCCTTTCTAAGACTATTGAAATTGGAGACAACACGGGCAACACCAGATGATGTGTCATTAGAGCTTGACAGGACCACATTCATACCATGTAAAGAACTACTCTATTGGCTTTTGCTTTAATATTGCGGGTCCAAGAGTGCTAGTTATGTTATTATATAGTGATATTCAAATAAAAAGAATCAATGAAGGTTGCCAAATTTACCTAATCTTTCAAATTGGAACCGCTCGCCAACTTTCACATTTCGTAATGAGTCCAAACCATACGCACTTGGGATTACAACTTTGGATTGGGGGTTCAGATCACCAAGCCAATCATCGAGTTCAGCTGGATTCTAGTGCAATTATTAGAATAAACATAGCCAGTCAGCTCTAAAATAAAACAGAAAGGTCATTTGATTGAGGAGAGGGAGATAAAAGATGGCCAACCTCCGATAGGAAAAGCTTTTCAAACAACCTGACTTCAATCCTGAGTGGATCAACTCCAGGGGAAGGTTGAGGAACCCAATGAAGAACACCCTATACATCAAGATTTGTTCATGATTAACCAACATTGTCACACAAAATCCTAGAAAGCATTGTCTTTAACATTATGATTTAGCAAAAACAATTAACCTTAGGCTTTGTCTTCTTTGAAGGATCATATTCAGCATGGATTTCTAAAATAGTCTTGTTGTCATCAGCTAGAACAACTTCAGTGCACTTTATAGGAAAAGCATATCTGCACCGAACAAAGATTTTGAATATCAGCTTATATAACTTCTCATGTACACATGACAAAATATAATCTGCACCTTGTACTAACCTTAGTATCACCGATTTACCAGGAGCAAGACCATAATAGTCTTTGGAATCTTGCATCCGAAAATCTGAACTTTCAATGTATACAACATTGGTAAATGGAATCTAAGAACAAAACAAAATCCAAAATCAGTAACAATGTAATGCATTAAAAAAAAAAATGCTAAGCACAGAAGCTCATACTGTGAGGGGATACGATGATATAGATTAATATGGTAGGCGTTGGTGCCAATGGATGAACATTAAATAAAATTAGTTTAGTCAAGCAAATAGGATGGAATGTTAACAGACTAATACTCTATAGACATTGCTTTCCAGAAAATCGACTTCACCTTGTAGAAAGCAAATGCATCATCAGCCTGAGCATCAGGCCATTTCTTTGCATCCACCTCCATAGTTGAGTTCGCTTCCAGATTAGTAATAACAACCTAAAAACAACAAACAGCTTTTAGCTAATTAAACTCAACAGTATGCTATGGAAGAGTCCATCTAAGACGTGTACCTTGAGTGGATGTAGCACGGCCATTGTGCGAGGAGCCTCCCTATTCAGTTCTTCCCTAACATGATACTCAAGGCGCTCCACAGATATTAAAGTGCCATCGCTGTATCAAAATGATCTCTTTTTAAAAACAAAACCAGCCATAACCATATTCATATATTCAAGTATGCTTTTAAATGCATGCGCAGTAAATAACTATTCATTTCTTGCAAATGAACAACAGCCTCTGTCAAAGCTTTGCATTTGTTATTTCACAATAAAAGTGAAAACTCATGGAGCAGAGCATGTTCCAACTATAGTATCCGCCTGGGAAGAGGAGGGGCGGCCTCGTTCAAGCAAACAAATTTCATTAATTACATTAAGCAATGGATAGTTATTAAGACAAAGCAAATAAAGTTCTAAATATCTTTCCCATGAAAAATAATAGCAGCTTTTTTTTTTTTTGGCATATAGTGTTCTCTTCTTTTTAACTTTTTACTTGGATCAAACTACCTAAGTTGTCAACACTTATGCCATCTTAGATGATTTACACTTCACCAACTTGTAAACATTTTTAATGATGTCTGTCTTCAAAATTTTAATGCTTCTTGTTATTCTTTTATGAAATTTCATAAGACCTTGTTAAAGTATATCAATAATTTCATTCATCATAAAATAAAAAATAAATTCTACACGATTTATCCTTTATGCTTTATGCTTTAAATTCAATTAGAATACCAGTTATCCGACCAAAAAAATAATGAATAGCAGCATTTAGCATTTTCTGTATTAGTATTTCCACCAGAACATTATCATCAAAGTTAACAGCTTAACACAAGCTTTGGGAGGGTTAATTTTTTGAAGCAATGTAATGGTACATTATATTATATTTTACATATACCTATGTGGTTAGCAGAAATAAAAATCAAAAGAAATAGAGGGTTTTGAAGTCAGTTTACACTGCAATCAACTTGATCAAATAAGAGTTAACCAGAGAAAATGTCAGCAAAACTTTCAAAGTCACATAAAATACAAAATTTCAAACAATTGATGTATGGAATCTGAATCAATGGCCAAAATATTTCAAGTGATTCTATCGTCTGTAGTAAAAACTAAAATTTTTATTTTGTACAACTAATTGTCAACCATGATGGTGGTCACATGAATAAATAAATTCTTTATGCATTCATATCGTACCTTCTAGTGATTCCAATTCCTCGAACAAAAGCATTGATTGCAGTCGGGGTCAGACCTCTCCGCCGCAAACCTGCTAGTGTCATTAAGCGTGGATCATCCCAACCATCGACCCACTTCTCCGTCACGAGACGATTTAGCTTTAACAGCAAGACATAATAAAATTAGGGCAAAAAAATGTGTTATGAACAAACTTTAACATGTTCAAAACAATTGCCTCACCTTACGCTTTGACATAACTGTGTTAGAGATATTCAACCTTGAATATTCCCAGACATAAGGTTGGTAGAGTCCCAAAGCATGCAATAACCAATAGTATGATGCACGACGAGTCTCAAATTCAAGTGTGCACAGCTGCATGATATATGCATAAACTGACTAAGAAAACATAACACTTGGAAGGATAATAATAGATCATATAAAGTGGCATGCATTTGAAGTTATAGAATAAGTCAACAAAAACGAATTGGAAAGCTAATAAATCATGAGAAACTGCCCCAAAGAGAATAAGTGAAAAGCCAAAGAAGAAATATTACATCAAAACAGCTCTCAATCCCCTTGGAAAAGACATGATTTCTAGCCCAAAGAGAATAAGCAAAGCCACTCTAACCCAAATACAGTTAAGTAAAATAAATAAATAAATCTAAATTAAAATCCATGCATTCCACACCATGGGCACCCCTAATTCAAGTGCCTACAAAAAAAATAGAGCCCCTGACAACCAGTCCAGCACTTATAATAGGGTGCAACTTCAAAGTGCAAAAGACCAAGAAAGTTTTGAAAGTGCATGTAGACCAGTCCAGCACTCGCTAGAAAATGGTTGTAAATTTATAAAATGATGAATTAGAATGAACGATTTCACTTACTTTCTCAAGATATAAATATTTTAAATTGAAAATAGCACATTGAAAAATTTCAGTGAAAGCGGACTTACTGAATGCGTGACGTTTTCTAGAGAGTCCACAATGCAGTGAGCATAATCATAACTGGGATAGATGCACCACTTGTCTCCAGCGTGAGGATGAGGTGTAAACTAAAGGCACGAAGCATTCACACCATAAGATTGTGTGATCCCCATGAAACTTTAACTTGTATGCAAACATATTTGGTTGCATGCTCACCTTAATACGGTATGCAATGAGATCATACATATTGTAATTATCACTCTGCATATCTTGCTTCATTCTAAGTGTCGCTTTTCCTTCTTCAATAAGACCAGTTCTCATATCTTCAAAGAGTTTCAATGATTCTGCAATTGGCCTGTCCCTCCATGGACTGTTCAATTTCTTCTCCCTATACTCTTTTATCTCCTCTGGCGTCTAAAACCAGATCATTGAATACTTTGTCATCATGGAAATTAAGCAGAATGAATTAAGAACATCATGCAATTATCTTATCCTCTATCAGTTTGTACAGTCATTTGATACACATCAATTTTATCCCAGCCAATATAATTTCATGCAAAATGAGACAGCTGCATTAAATTGCAAAAAGGCTAAGAAATTATGCTCTGGGCGAGTCATAGTAGCTGATATATTTATCCCATCCACCACAGACAAACCATTTAACAGAACAGTTTACCATCTATATTTGTGTCGATATACAGAGATGTTCTATTACTAACCTGATGGTCAACATATGCATGACCTCTTCTTATGAGCTCCACAGCTAATTCATACAGTTCTTGGAAGTAATCACTGGTATAAGTAATCTGCATAAAGTGCAAATCTCTTAGTTAAAAAAGCACAACTTCAGCAACGAAAGAGAAGTCACCAATGTAAACTAACATACCTTCAATGGTTCCCATCCCATCCACCTCACAATCTCTTCAATGTGATCAATATATTCCTTCTTTTCTGCTTCAGGGTTTGTATCATCATACCTAGATCAAAGATCATATTAAAAGTTCCTTTAGAGAGCTGATGGAAACTTCGTAGACATTTATGATGGTCTATAAAAAGCCAAACCTGAAAAGGCATTGATATGGGAGCTAATAATCACGATGCAAACCAAAGACAGAGGGAGTGGGTGGTTGGCAGGGGCCATCCCCCATCCCAAGAAAAAAGTTTTCAATTTTTTCTCAGTATTACACCAGTGTTATACATTTCCAGCCCCCCAAATCCAAGCAGACTGTACTGTATATGTTTTTCAATCTCAACCTCTCCATAACTAAATCATGAGGCATTCCAATCTTTAAAGTTTAATTTAAACTAAAATAATGAAGATGTCAAACGTTAAAAACAGTAATAAAATTTAAGACTTGTATGTTTGAGATGCTAAACACACCCCAACAGACAATCACCAAATGTAGTGTCCCGAGGACCAACATCTACCGAGCAACACCAGTAGCAAATATTTATATAAAAGAAAATCAATAGTGAACATAGTCACCTTAGATAGCACCCTCCACCTCTATCTTTCGCCAACCCGAAATCAATAAACATTGCCTGAGGAATAAAATTGTTAATAAAAAGGGTAATATATTAAACAGCATGTCCATATCATAAATACACATTATGTACCTTGGCATGACCAATATGCAGGTATCCATTTGGTTCAGGTGGAAAGCGGGTCAAAACACTCCCACCCTTTGCTTTTAAATGTTTTTCAAGAAGCTCCTTTCTATCCACGAGGTGCTTGTCAAGAATCTCCTTTTTAGCTTTCAAGTGCTTGTCAAGAATCTCTTTTGTATTGCAACACCTCAGAATACTACCATTGCTAAAAGGTACTTCAGTATGCACCTGAAAATAAACAAAATATCCATGAGCTGTTCCACCTACAAGCTAATGCTACTGAAAGCTGAACGCTTCACCAGGAAACCCAACGTATAGGAAAAGTCATAATCTTGACAGTCAAGAAGGCTTCATAAACTAGAAAGTTTTGACATAGTTATAAGCCACCCCACTGCATGGATACTATCACATAAAGAGATCAACTAACAGTACATTGGCATTACTTAACAGCACAAAAGCAAACTAACAACGTGAGGCATGAGTCTACACAACACAACATGAACATAATTGAATGAATATGAAATTGATAGTTAGAATAAAACAATTATATACCTTACAGTTTTCCTCGGGATTGGGGAATATTAAAAATGGATTTACATCTTCTTCGGAGGGCTTTTCTGGAACAGGCACATCAGCCGCCTTAGCCTATATGAGCATGTTATCAAATTTGTAAAAATCCTCCTCCACGCATGACATAAAAATAAAAGGTAACAAGAAAATATTATATATGCATATTGCAAAAGAACTCACATCTACTTTAGCAGGTTTCTCTTTCTTCTTTTTTACAGGTTTTTCATCATCTGCAGCTGTCCTTTCACCGAGCAGTTCATATAGCTTAGCATCCATGACTTGCTGCGACCCAAAAAAAAAAAAACAGAGCAAAAGAGCAACGATTAAAAGCACTATCATCAATTATGATATAAAGAGACTAGTTATTTTCCATATTAGCTTTCTTTCAGAGCCATTATTACCTTGACAACTTTAGCATCAGCCCATGGATGCCTCTTGCGTACATGCCCCAGCAATTCACCGACTAGCAAAGAGAGAAGTTAAAAAAAGAGAGAAGTTAAAATTCATAAGTGCTGAACAGGTCCATCGTTCAGAATTCATAAATGTTAAAACTCATTTATGCCAGGAAAAAAGAAAAACCATCATATATTAGAACTGAGATGAGATTAAATAAATCATAATATAGTTGATTGGTGCTTAGAGGGGAAAAAGATGGTAGTAAACCTTCTCTTCCATTCCCCTCCACTTTTAGACCTCGCAAACAACATGTGGATATCTTAAACTATAAATTACATAGTGAATATCTATGCTGCACAGATAACAGTTCACAAATTCAATAAACTCAAATGCAGAAGATTTAGAATTTTAAGATATAGTAATAAATAGTCAATAATTTTGAATTAAAAACAGTTTTACATTATTAAATTAGTAGATTCCATGAAAATAGGAAATTGGACACCTACCGTTAGTTCGATACCGTTGCTCCATAATAGTAGACTTCTTTTCTTCCACCACTTCATTAACAGTCTGTTCAATTTCTTCCAGTGAAACCTCAACACCTGCTCGTATATGTAAGAAATTAGAAACACAATCAACACTAAATCAGCACTCAACATTGAAATCAATATAAGTGGAAGGAAACAAAAAACCATTAGCAGTATATTTAAGACAATAAAAAGGATTGGATGCAACAGTTAATTTTGTGACATAGCTCTTTCTACCATACCAACGCCACAAGCTTCTTCAAACTTCCCCAAATCAAGGTTATCTGGCCCCAGAGCAGCCAGAAAGGGCAGTGCTGCATCCAACTGTGCTGGTGTTTTTATCTGCAATTAAAACTGTAGTGAGTCCAAGACTAATACTCCAGTATATAAATTTATCCAAGTCAATTCATATGAAGTGGATTTCGTGATAAAGGTATATCAAGTAAGTAATGAAAGATAATAAGGAATGACATAATCACATAAGATAAAGAGCAATGACAATGCATAAGCCAAGTATTAAACAATGAAAGAAACTATTCTGAACACCTTTGATGAAACAACATACTGCAAGAGTGTCGGACGATGCACTAAAGCATTTGCTGGGTACTTTGTAGCTACCTGCCCCATAAGTTAATGGCAAGAATTATTGCTACAATTATTGAGAGAGAAAAAATGACAAGAAAAACAACAATATGAACAACTTTTATTTAGTAATGTAGAGTACAGATATGATCCTATCACTTATCCGACTGTTGCTGCATCCAGAAAGAAAGAAAGGCTTTTTTATTTTCCAGTAATCCGTCCAGGCAAAATTTACTGCAACCCACGATATTTCTTACCGTGTAAAGTAGATTTCCGACGGTCCGATTACATCCATCGGCAACACCAGCCTTAAAATACCCAAGAACCAATAAAAACGTAAAATTAGTCCACAAAAGAAAAACTTCAAAATTTACAGTTGAAAATATATTAGAGATTTCACTCCGGGGAAAATATCCTTCCACCATGAACTAAGTTTCTGATCGAAACAAAGAGGTTTATTACCTCATTAATGACAGCAGTGAGATTGGCTGTGACTTTGTTGTTAGCAATTGTGTTACGAGCCGTGCGCTCGTCTAAACTGATCTTCAGAAATAACTCCAAGCATTTATCCTTATCGAAGTTGTCATCTTTGGTCGGCATTCTCTGACAATCAGGAAAAAAAGACACTCAAAATGAGCATATACGTTGAATTGGGAACCGCCCAAAATTCTATAAACCAACGAAAAACCATAAAAGTTTCCCCATTTCTAATAGAAAAATGCATCGAGAAACCAAAAATGCATCGAGAAACCCAAGTCAGGAATCAGAAGTTGCATGTGCTTCAGAAGTTATAGATTTGAAAGGAGTGGACTAACCGCTGGTTGCAATCCAGTAGAGAGACAGTAACTTCACGAGGATGGTGAGTCAACGGCGACAGCTCAGAGGTGCATAAGGCAGCGGCGGGGGCGGAGAGGCGACCCAGCAGAGGCCAGCGAATGGAGTGAAGAAGTGGCGGAACAAAGAGAAACAAATAACGGGCTTAGGTGCGATGGGCAATAGGGGGATATTAGAAATTCAGTGCGTAAGAAGATCCGATAATGAGAGAGGAATCCCAGGCAAAAAAAAAAAAAAGACAATGAGAGAGGAATCAGATGCGCTGTAGCGTGGGTTTGCCACCGGTTTGGCGGTTTTGGGACGACGGATTCTTGGCTCAAAGATTCCCTGTTTCTTCTTCAACGTGGGCTTGAAGTATCGACTAGCTTGGGCTTCACGCACATGGGCTCTCTCAATATATCATCGGTAACGGTTTTATACTGCAAGAAAGAAAGTCGCTGAAACAATTGACCACTATCTATCTATCTATCGATCGATATATTCTATAAATGTTGTGGCTGGCCTGCGATTAGTCCACATAGTTTTCATCTATTGGCTCATGTCTTTTAATTATTTGTTGTGGCTGTTTTATGATTGGTCGATGTGGCCTTTCCTGTGGCTTTTTATTGTTAGTTTCTATCGGAAGTTGAGGGGTTAGGAATTTAAGATTTCTTTATGGCGATTAATACTTAAGATTATTCATTTTTGGGGAGTGGAGGAATGAGTTTGTGGGAAAAGTTAATCGTTTCAGGAATTTATGTTTTGTTTGAGGCAATTAATTCTCATGATAATTAAGTTTTTTGGGAGAGGACGCATGGGTTTGTGGGAGATGTTAACCGGTAAATAAGTGGAGGATTTAATGCACAGTGCCGATATGACAGCCTTTGGATTGCGATGGTATTCATATGAATTAATAAATCCTAAGGGCTGTGAAATAGGGGGAAATAATTATTGAGCAAAATATTACACCTAAAGAGAGTGGCTTTTACATTCTATTGGGCTGTGGTTGTTGATATCATCAAATTTCTTTCAATCTATTGGTTGCCCTTGAATTTCTGCTAATACATGCATCAGTTTTGAATTTTTTGTCTCCATTTGTTTTTGAGAAGTGAAATTTCATTAATGTGTATCTTTACATTTTTCTTTCTATTCTTACAGTATTAGTTTAAGAAACTGCATTGATTCATTGAACATCCCCCATAATAGTATACATCTGAACTGTTTTACATGTCACATTTATTAATCAAGTCCGTCCTTTCCACTCTTTTAATTACAAGTATTTTCGAATTCCATCATTTTCCTTTTCGATGTATGGATTAATGAGCTATCTCTTTGTTTATACACTTCTCTAAGAGGTATGGAGATATCAACCGACGGGCATATGTCTTGGTGATATCGATAAGCAGTGTGGCAATAGTCTTTTGTCTTCAGTTCTCTGCTTTCATTTTCTTTGCAACTAGTCTGCTTATTGATCTGGTATTACATGGCATATTATAATATTTTCACTTATTTTTTTTTTTGTTTTCATGTCTGAACATAACCATCTCCTTCAAGTTTTCATTTTGTGATTTCACTCTTCCCATTTTTTTAAGTTATGGATATTGATATATGGTGCGGCAACTGGTATATATGATATTCTCTCTTCAGTCTTTGTTCATTTTCATTCCATGTTCTTTTTGCTATTATTTCTTTTCCCTCTTCCAGTTCTTCAAAGAAAGGGGACCAAATAAAAGGAAGGTAATATCGAAACCCTTGAATTTATATGTCATGAGGTTTCATGTATTATTTCTTATTTTGTTTTTCCTGATCACTGCCATTCTTCCACTTATTAATCATGATTTGTTGTTAAATGTTAATGAACATGTCCATTTTCTTTGTTCTTGATAGTGGAGGTCGAGTTCAATAATTAGGACAGGGTTCTCCATTTTCTTTCTTTGTTTTTTTCCCTGCAGAGAATCAAGATGGAAAATGCACTTTGGAAAGGACTAAATGAATATCAATCAGAAGAATGGAAAAATGTAAAATACATGCTCATCTGTCATTCATTTGCCTTTTTTATCTCATGGAATTGGAGGGTATTCCTTTCATAGTATCATGTCTTTCACGTATTCTCTCGACAAAAACTTCTGGTGGCTTTTACATATTTGAAGCAACTAACATTTTCTATGTTTGGTGAGGAATTATCATTAGGATAATTTTTCATTTTAAATGCAAAAAAGATATAATGTATACAGGAGAAAATCTTGTATGGAAAAAAGCATTGGATTTATGAATAGGAACAAAATATGCAAAACTTGTAAATAACAAATGTCATTGCGATCTGGGGAAACTTACATAGCTGTTGAAATCTTAGAAGATCTTGGTTTATTAATCTATGAGAAGATCTCACAGCAGTAGTTCCCTTTTTTCTTTTTTTGTTGATGTTGGTGAACAGAGAAAATGAATTTGAGAATTGGATGAGTCAATATTGAAGTGAAGATCGGTGAACATATATTAGAAATGGAGATTAAGCATTCTATTTATTATCTCCTTTGAGTCTTGGGGTATTGAAGTGAAGATCGGTGAATATATATTGGAAATGGAGATTAAGCATTCGATTTATTATCTCCTTTGAGTCTTGGGGTATTTGAATTTCATTTGAAAAAAAAAAAGGTAATTATCATCGGTTTCGTTACATGTCCTCACATCAAGTTTTTGACTTAATACTTGAAGAGGTGGAAAAGAATTAATTATTTTGTATATTATATTCCTATTATAGATTATGGGTATATGAGAATTTAAAAAAAAGAAAAGGGAAGAACAGTTATAATGATAATGAATATTTTAATAAAACGAATAATATGATAAATAACCAAAGGAATAATAAATTTTTAAAAACACTTGGAAAAATGTTTCCTTGAATGAATAATAAAAGAAATTTTATTTTTTTTGTGCATTTCCAGTCACATGAAGGTTAATAAAATTATCCCCAAAAAAAAATCAATAGCAAAAATGCAAGACTTTCGCTACTCTTATCATCACAGAGCATTCTAATCGTCTTCTTCACATGAAGAAGAAGGAAATTGGAAGATGTTTATTGATTTATTTAATTTTCTAGTTTCACTTTATTATTATACAGATCAACTAAATTTTATCTAAAAAAACAAAATTGATGGGAATTTTGCATCGGTTACAAGTTGAAGAAGCAATAACAGAAATTAGTCGTAGGCTGTTAAGGAGATAAACATACGCTGAGAAACGTATTGTTTGAGTAATGCAAAGGAATTCATCGGAACTCATCCTAGTGCTCAGGTTCCTCCTTATCATTCTTTCTAGCTGGCATTTTATTTTATTTTTTGTTCGTTTCCTTCTCTTATGCATCATATATGTATGGATAGATTTCATTTCAATTTTAGTAAATCCACACTGAAGCCAGGCCTTGAAATAACAAAATCTTATCATTCGGCCCCAAAAACTTTCTATTAATAATTATAATATCATTTCGGATGAATTATATAAAACATATTTTATATAGGTTTAAAGTGTAAGTTTGCTTACCACTAAGCATTTAGGTCGGCTGGTAAGAGGTTATCCTAGCTTAACTAAGGGTCTCGAGTTCGAGCCTCGGGAATGCAGCAGTGTTAAATACTTAGTGGTAGGCTAGCTGCCTTTAGGGTCCTGCGACAGCCGAATTCGGATTAGTCTAAGCCCGTTGAGTTTCCCATGATATAAGAACTTGCTTGGGATACCGGGTGAAGTAATTAAAAAAAAATATACGTTTGCTTTAAAAATTTGAAATTATAACAATATTACCCCTTACTGTTAAAAATATTAATAGTCAATGTTGGTTTTTTTAATGGTATGGAGTAATATTACTATGATTTTAAATTTCGGAGCAAATTTATGAGTGAATGAGTTCATGTAATAAAAAAAAATGTTTTACAACTTTCATATACACAGCATGCCCTAATTTGCTTTGGCAACACAAGACATACACTAGATTAGTCTAATTTATGTGAACTGATACTCATTACTATTAGTATTAGTTATTTTATATCATTACCTGTGTATGACTTTACCATAACCTTTTATCTAAAAATTTTTTTACATGAAGTTATCACTAAATTTCAAAATCCATTTAAAATATTTTTTTCCTAATTTAGAAGTAAATATCCGGTAACACAAGAGTGACTTTTATAGAATTCTGGTCAAAAAAGAGTGACTTTTATAGAATTTCATAATACTCAAATTATGATTAAGATTTGATTTATGATTAAAATGATTGTAATTTTAAGATTTTTTTTAAAAAGGTATTTTTTAAGATTTGGAAAAACTTGAGTGGAAACGAAATTATGATTTTAAAAAATAATTTTATTTTACATGAAATAAATATGTGAAGGAATTGTCTTGATTTACAGAAAAAAAAAAAACTTTTTAAAAATAATTCTATGATCTTCCAAATACCCCTCAATTCATAATTTTCCTATCAAATTTGGTGACGCCCTAGGTGTCCATTGTCTTCCAGATGGACCCTACATGGCATGCCTCATGAGCATGATGCTAGGCCCATCAATTATGAAGCTTAATGTTCCCACTATGTGGATAAACATTTCTTTCTACATCAATACAATAGGATCTCCCCAGGAAAAAAAAAAAAGAAGAAGAAGAAGAGAAGGTTATTTGAAAATTAATGTCAAGTTGACTTAATAAAAGAATAAAGTGTTAATCCAAAGATTTGATTTGTACTTTATATAATTGTTTAATTATTACTTAAATTTGATAATTTGTCCAACCCTGGAATGTAATTTTGTCTTGGTCTTGATGATTCTCACATAACACACAAACATCCCCTTGTCTTTCCTGCACTTAGGATTGAGATTAATTATTATTCTAACCTTTGTCTCATCATTAACAAGTAGAAACAAAATTTATAGGAAAATAAAGTAAACAAGAAAAAAAATATAAATTTGTCATAAAGTATTGGAATCGATCTATCAAAACAATGTGATTCTCCGTGTGTAAAGGGTGTTTGAAAAACCATAAAAGTGCTTTTTAAAAAATACTTTTCAATAAAATGAAATAAATTTCTCAACATATTTACTTCATATACTGTAAAATTACTTTTAAAATCATGGTTTCGTTTTTACTCAGACACTCCCTTGGAAACTTGAAACCATAGTGAATTTAAATTGAACATTATATCTATGATTCTTTCTATGTTATAATTCATGCTTAACTTTCAGCTAGTCTTTTGATTCAATTACTTTCAAGTTTGTGTAAATAGTATCATGACCATATTTCCAAGTTCTTAATATAAATTATGTTTTGAAAATCTCTATAACAACACTTTGTTTAAGGCGGAAATCAAAAATTCAAGATTTTGTTGCCTTGAAAATTTCATGAAGATTACTGGGGGCAGTTATATTCAAAAGCTATATTAAAAAATTCGTTAGTTGATTCACTCTCATATATTTTACTTCATGAATCATAAGTTATGGTTCCTAATTTTCTTGAGCTAATCAAAACGACAGATGACTTTACGTGTCCAAATCTCAACCACTTTATTTAGAACTTGTGGTGATGCCTAAATGCACACACCCAAGCATAGGACAAATCCATATGGGTAAAAATTCTTTGGGATCCCCTAAAAGAGAGATCCTCTGGTAGGCTTTCGGTGATAATTTGAAGTGTTCATTCCTCTCTTTGCTCTGCTTTTTTTTCTCTTTTTTAGCTTTACTCTTCAACAAAAGATTGTTTTTGGCACAGTAAAGAATATAAAATCCAACCCCAGATCCTAATCATCATCACCACCCTGCTTCCTCCATAATTGTTCCTCTCAGTTTTGGAAGATGCTCCACCAAGTCCAAGCTCCTCCTAGCTCGGACAAAAAGCACAACCTAAAGCTAAAGCTGCTGTTTCTGACTTTCTTCTTCCCCATTCTTCTATCTCTCTCTCTCTCAAGTCTTTTTCACTTCCTTTGACTCTGTTACTCCTACCCCATTTTGGTCCCTATTTCAACTAACATTGTCACCTCCTAAATTTTGAAACTTTTTTCGCGGTCATTGCTGTCCCTCGATTCAAGTTTCTGTTTTTGTTCCCCACAGACAGAGGTTTTTCGGTTCCAATATGGCTATAGATTTGTGCTCTGAGATTTCCAGCGCGGGAATCAGCCCACGAATCTCTTTCTCGCATGATCTGAAGAACACTAAGGATGATGACGATGATCCACTTGAAGATCACCGTCGCCGGCGATCGGACTTGTGCCTGTTGGACTCCAGCTCCGACTTTGTGTTCTGCATTTCCAATCATGTGTTGTCTCAAGAACTGTCCTCTGCCGATGAGCTTTTCTCCAATGGCAAGATCGTGCCGATGGAAATTAAGAAACCGAAATCTCCAAATGCTTCTTCTTCTTCTTGTTACAGTGAGATTCATCCATTTTCAGAGTCTGGTGTTTGTCCTCGTTCTGAAACTTCCAGCACTGGGTGTACGGAGAAGAAGAAGAGACTCGTAGAGTTCTTAAATGAAGAAGAAAAGCCTCCATCGAGATCTTTCTGGCAATTCAAGCGAAGCAGCAGTTTGAATTGTGAAGCCACACGCGGGAAGAGCTTGATTCGATCGTTACAGTTTCTATCGCGAAGCAAATCCACTGGTTCATCCCTAAATCCAAAACAATCTGAGATTCCGAAGGAAACACAGAAACAGAGGTTGCAGAAACAGTCCTCTGTTTCAAGCAGAAGGCCATCATCATCGTCATCTTCATCTTCATCTGCATTTTATTTCTATAGCTCGTCTCGGAATCCTCCTTCTTTAAATAAGAAATGTGGATCTTCTGGCAATGGGGTTCGAATCAGTCCTGTGTTGAATCTACCGCAAGCGTATATTCCCAAAGCATATGTGGGTTTCTTTGGATTTGGTTCACTTTTCTGTAATGGGAAGATCAAAAGGAAGAACAAGTAGAAGTTTTTGTACATTTTTTTCATTACTATCCTTTTTTCCCAGTTCTTCTTCTTCGTGATCAAATCCTCACCTGCAAACAGGTTCTACTTCCAGCATTTTGGCTCATGCTGCTCGTATGACATGTGACTTGTGGGGCTTCCTGTGGATTATTCAGTAGGGCAATTAAAAATTAAAAATATATAAAATCAATTAAATGCTTGGCTGAGTAATTTTGAAATTGATCAATTTTTTTCCGATGAATTACAGAAAAATTAGGCTCCTCTAGTATATATTTGACCTATTTTCTTTATTACATGTAATTTCGAGGGAAAAAAGCGAGAGTCAGTTGGTTAATAATAGATTTATTATGGACTTTATCATGTATCGTGATTAACGAAACATTGGTTATGATTATTATTATTATTCTACTGCTAGTTTTTAATAATAACATAAATATAATATGTAAAATAAACTATTTATGGGATTATATAAAAAAATACATGATTTGCATGAAATTTATCAATATCAACAAATACTCACATAACTAGGTTAATATAATCTTTAGTTCTTTAAATTTGTTTTCATTTTAGTTTTAGTTTCTCAAATTTTAAATTATAGGTTTTGATCTTCTATGAGTAAAATAGTTCAAGTTTTTATTAAATTATAGGAATTGATATTTTAAGTAAAAAAAACTTGAGGGACCAAAATTAAAATGATGACAAATTTAAAGGGCTAAAGTTTGTTTATTTAATTAATTTGTTCATACTCAATTGGATTATCGAGAAATCTAAGCAGAAAATCTCAAATTTGCATGAAATGTCGTTGTAAAATGGAAATGACCATGAGAAATGAAAGCTACAGTGGCTTGAAATGGACAAAAACAAATAAAGCACATCACAATGTTTAAGGCTTAGGAGACATAAATAAACAAGCCATCCTTCTTTTATGGGCTCTCCCATGCCTTTTCTCTTCTTTTTATCTTTTGATTTTTGTTTCTCTTAATAATTACATGTGACTGCTTGCTTTGTGTGTTCTTTTCAACATCGATTGAATACTTGTTCGAGGGTTCTATTTATTTCCTGAGCATGCCCATAAAATTGTATATTAATTTTTCATCGGCCCCACACCAAAAAAAAAATCGTTCTTTTTGTTCTATTTTGTGGCATATGGACAAAACAGTTCAGTCAAAAAATAATAGGTATAAAATGAAGGAAAAATTTAAAAAAAACTGTTGAATTTTAAAATTTCAAATTAGAATGAGATATTATACTCGTAAAAAGAATAACTACATTAAAAAAAAACTAATGACAACATATTTCTTATTAATTCTTGATTTAAAATTTTAAAATTTAACAATCATTTATTTGAGATTTTTTCTGAAAAGAACCAATTATTAAGAGATTTAGCTAGAACTTGCTAATTAACGTTTGCACACATGGATATCAATAACTGGGTTCTGTCCATGTGCTCTCTTTTTTGGTACAACTTTTGTCCAGTACTTGTTTATGAAGCTTGTCATCATTCATAAGCGTGGCCCATTAAATAATACTTAAACTTAACTTGGTCACATTTTTCCGATAGACTGGATTTCTTTTTAATGCGGCCATCATGAGATAATTAGCGGGCCAACCTATCAATGATTGTTTATATATGTTTTTATAATATTAATAATCAAATTAATACCTACAGGATCAGACCTAGCAGAATTGGACTAATCTCTCATAATGTAATAAACTAAGATTTGAATTAGTGTTAGGAAAAGTGCTTACATTTAGTGCATAATAGTACCTTAAATAAGATTGCTTCTAATAGAAAGATACATATACTTAACGTGAAAAATATCAAATTAACTCCAAAGCTTTCAAACATAAGCCATGCAAAAAACCATTTTATATAAGTATTTTTTTACTTGATTTTTACATAATTGTTCTAGCTATATATATATATAAATGATAAATCCTTCGACCAAAAAAAAAAAAATCAAACATGCAAATATGAAATATGAAGCCAAATGTTTCATTACAGAAGTCCCCAACCCCCGCCCCCAAAAAAAATTCAGAGAGCTTAAAATGAATAAAATTCTAAACTTTGAGAATGCATAAATTAATTTATCTATTTTTTCTAAGATAATCCTTATAATAATTATACATGTTAAATATTACATCAAATGATAATTCTAATTAATACGCATGATTAGCAAGATTATTTTAAGGAACACCACACTTATTTGTTACAAATAACTAATTTAACTAATTTTTTTAATTTATTTAAATTAGTTAATTAGTTCTTATATTAAAGACTAGAGGTAGTATAAATTATAAAATTCCAGTCATGGAGAAAAAGAATCTTGGTGAGAAAAATGCCAGAGCTTCCAATTTTTACATTGGTAACTGATTGATGATTGTAACAAAGGTAATGACTTCGACTGTAATATACTCCCACGTGTAAAATATAAGAAACGTTTAACTATTTCACAATAATTAGAAAGAAAAGATAGTTAAAGGAAAAATCACAAATAAAGACCGTAAAATAGGAAAAATCACAAACTAGGACCCATAACAACATTAACATGGGTTTTGACAACAATAACATGGGTTTTAACAACTACTCCTCCGATCCTAATTATAAGACCCAATTTACTTATTTGAGGAGATTAAGGAAGTAAGTTAAGTTGGTTATTTATAATAAATAAGTGTTGTCATTCCTAAAATATCCTTGCTAATTAAGTATATTGGCTAAAACTATCATTATTAGAAGGATTATCTTGAAAAAAATGCATAAATATAAGAGACAAAATGGATTGGGATCTTATAATTAGGACCAAATAAAAAGTCAAATGGGGTCTTATAATAAAGACCGGAGGAGTATTTTTGTAATTTTTCTAATTTCACAGTCGTTATTTGTGATTTTCCCATAGTTAAAAGTGGTTTGCATCGTTAAAATAAAATAAATAATCACCAACTTTTAATATTATCCTCCAATTAAAATCAATCTATCTTGCTCATCTGTTGATCTGTTGCTTATACTACTTTCTGTCCTTAATATAAGAGCCAGTTAACTAATATGATTAGTCTAAGAAAACTAGTTAAATTAGTTATTTGTAAAAAATGAGTGTTGTTTTTCTTAAAATATCCTTCCTTATCAAATATATTGGTTTGAACTATCATTATTACAAAGACTATCTTCAGAAAAATAGATAAATATAAGAGACAAAGTAGATTGGAATCTTATATTTAAGATTAAAACAAAATTCAAATGAAGTTTTATATTAAAAACCGGAGGTAGTATAATTTTTCCCTGCAATACAGTAACAAGGGCATTTATGAAAAACAAAAATCTAATACCATTGACTTTTTGCGGAGAGTCCTACATTTTGGACCAACACTAGCTAATAGAAAATGTCGAATATTTTGGATCGGAGGACGCAAAAGTATTATTGTCAATGCGAAATTTGCTTCTTCTTTTTTTCCTGCTTTGTTTTCTCCTCTGTATCCATAAAGAAGAAGCGATAATAGGATCTCTCAGGTTTTCTCTTCTCTTTATTCTTTTTTCCTACTAACTTTTCTTCCATCCAAACGGAATATTTGATATGCGAAAGAATAGCAAATAAATTAGTATAAGGCAAAACAGAATTAGTGAATAATGTCATATCGTTTGATTTCTTCCTTATATAGTTTAATTGATTTGATTTAAGTGAGTTTAGGCCATATCGATTTTGATGATGCATTATTTAGGCACTTGACTCGTGGGAAAACAAATCCAGTCTTTGGAGTTCTTCCATCAACAAGGGAATTCTCATATATCTCCTTGCAAACTTGTACGACCTGCTTAACAAAGATAAGAAATAAGAAATTCATCAATATCAATAAAATTTCTCCGGCAAAACTCTTATAACTAGTAGCTGACTTTCACTTGTACTCCCTCTGGTCCTTATTGTAGGGCATGTTCTAGAAGCTTTTTTTGTTTTGTTTTAAATATAAGTCGTTAACTAATCTACTAATTGTTACTTTCTAATTTTACCCTTGTTATTATGGTTTAGTATTAAAAAGCTCAATGAACTTTGTGTTTCTCTATCTACATCATTTAAGTTGGGGTAAACTTGAAAAAAATTAGCAAAATAACCAGTGAATTCTGTTTACCTCCTTGGCATCCTTCCGAGGAATGTCTTCTCGCATACCAACAAGCTTTTCAACAACTTCAGCCTACAAGAAGAGCAGGGCAAAGTGATACATAAAACGGGACTCTATTAGAAGTTTAAAACTTCATGGGCTCTTAGACTTGTTCTTCTAAAAGAAGGGGACAAAATGCTGTTTTTGAACTTCATAGTTTCCTACTTGAGTTTTATTGATGTTGTTTGTGTCCTTCTATTAGTGATTGGCTGAACCTTTTCTGCCCTACATTCCCCTATTAATATTATTATCGGTCCTTACAATTTTAGCTTTAGTTCCAGTAATTTCAAATCGTGTTTTTTGGTTCCTTTAATTTCATAAAGACTTGGTCTGTGTATAATTTGTTAAAAGTACATGATCAAAACCAAAACTCATTAGAAGTATAAGAATCAAGTGAGTTTTGGTTTTGACCCCTATACTTTTAATGAGTTTTAGGTCCCTATATTTAAGTGTTAGTCCTAGTGAAATTTACTGTAAGGATCAATAATGATAATAATCCAAGTTGCAATTAGTGTGTTGAAAATAAAATATAAATTTCAGAGTAAAACCCTTCACATAATTGTATTTGCAGCCACATATTTATATCATATTGAGGATAATTTTACCGGGCAGTCTGGTTGGTGTTCAAGAATATTTGAATAGATGAGGCTGAAGGCATCCAAACTCTCAGCGGAAGCAAGTTCCCTCAAGTCGCTGAGTATCCTCAATCTGCTTTCAACTTTCTAACCCAAAATGCCAAGCAAATTACAATAAGAAGCTTTACAACTATATGCCACAGACCCAACAACATAATTTGAACATTAAAAAGAGAGCACTCACAAAAACACTTGTATATTTCCTAAAAAAGCTCATGATAACCTCTTCATCTAGCCTCATCCTTTCAATTGTTTTTCCTGTAATGTTGCTTTTCTGCAATCAAATTGACCAGTGAGACACTGATATCATTACTGATAAGTTGTTAAACATGCACAGTTGAAGTCTGGATATTGAAAAAATAATTAGTAATTTTAAGAACCTGTGTTAGAAGATGATCAATATATACGATCACTGTTTCCTTAAGGCAGGCTTCAACACATTCTCTAAAAGATCTTTCATCAATGTACCTTGGATGATAAGAAGTTATATTGCGTCAGGAATGAAACCAAGTTGGAATACATTATGAACATGTCAAACCAAGAAACGTCTTTCCTTCCTCTGCAATTTTATGCATTACACTTCTATTAGAACATTGGAATAATCCTCAACCCTTTCATAGGAATAATTTTAAGCCTTATCCCATTTGTTCTCCTTTATTCGAGAAAGATAATTTATGATCAATATATGAAGTTGTCAGGAAGCTTACACAAGCTCAATCGTTCATTAGGGAATCAAATTTTTTGCGGGATGGAATTCAAGGGAAAACAAAGTTACCTTTTAACTACTGAAAAATAATCATCAAGTAATTCCACTACGCACTCAGTTACTAGTCCCTCGCTCCATTCTGGAATATGCAAAAAGAGGAGACAACTTTTTAATTAAAACAATTTAATGACTTGATGTGCTTGCAAAGACAGGAAAGAAAACATGATCTACAACATTTAAAAATTAAATACTAGTACACACCAAATTTAAAGACATGAAATAGAGAAGCCAAATCCTTGATACTAGTAGCATGTATCAATCAATTACTAGAAAGATAACCCTCCGGTTCTAAATATACGACCTATTTTGTAGTGTAATTTATACTATAAAATAGGTCTTATATTTAGGACCAGAGGAGTAACATGTAATTTACCGCAAAATTTAGAGACTTTGCAATGGGTTTCTTCCTATGATATCATAAGGTTCTCAGCATTGTTAGAATTATTGAGAGAATGAAAATAAAGAGGTGAAGAACAAGGAAGCATCCCAAAAACACAAAGAAAGATGAAAAAGAATAGAGATGAACAAAGGTGGAAAATAGATCCCAAATTCCCCTGAAACCTGACAGAAGACTCATGGGCATAAACACGAGCCAGGAAAACTGTCTTTTTTCCTAAGATGATTCAGTATTAGAAACAACTGGGCCAAAATTCTTGAGTTTAGCTCCAGAAAAATTTAACAGATGCCTAAATAATAAATACATACAATGGGCTCACAACAACTTGTCTTTCTTCCTTAGAAAGAAAGTCCAAATTTTTGGGCAGGGAAGTGAATCTCAGAAGTGGAAGGACTAATCTGCTAATTATCTCGTGATTCATACTTTTATATAAGACTAAATTTCACATTCCCATGGCAAGTTAAGTGCTGATGTTACGAGGAAGCCAGAACTAGACCGCCCAAAACCAAAGCAACCCAGCAAAGCTTTTATAGGCCATATTCTTGCATTGCAAAGTACTTAACCGGAGAAAAGATATCTGGTTTTATCAAATATTCCATTTGACCTCCTCCAAAACAAAGTTTATACTATCACATTAAACCTTATATAAGTGCAATAGTAGGTCGCTTGGTAGTGGGGAAAAGTGCTTAACCTGTCTGGTATAGCTTTGCCAACTCCTCCTGGACACTGGGATCTTCAAAAAACACACACGCAGTTAAATGCACAGCTTCCTGTCATCAAAGGTGCAGAATTTATATTGTAGTAGTAAAACCCCTTTCAAAATAACTGATATCATCAAACTAAACTGGTTAAGTACATAAACAATACTGATAAAATTTCAATTTTTTTGGGTCAACTGATAAACTTATATTTATGTGCTACAAATTGATACGGAGGGTTAAAGGATAGGATGGATGATAATCTGCAAAGAGAGTTCTCTCATCCAAAAACGAAATGCCTGAGCTTGAAACAAGTGGCATTTGGACAAGCAAGGGATGAATAACAACAGAGGAAGAGGACAAACCATTCAGAGCATAACAACAAGGAACAAACAAAGAATTGTTTAATAATGTGTTTATGATAACCTATCAAGAGCTGTCCACACATACTTCATAAGAGATTCGAG
Source organism: Neltuma alba (assembly GCF_004799145.2). NCBI lineage: Eukaryota > Viridiplantae > Streptophyta > Magnoliopsida > Fabales > Fabaceae > Neltuma > Neltuma alba. The sequence goes on along the minus strand of NW_021634352.1, from coordinate 26,346 downwards.
TGAGCTGAAGGTTAAAATTGAAAAAGAAAAAAGAAAAAAGGATATCAATTTTCACTGCCTATGGTATAAAACAGTTATCTTTTGAAAGACGAGACAGATCTACAGAGTAATTAGACAAGGAAATCCCATTTCTCAAGATATCTAGCACCTGAGTTACGATAACTATTTTTCCCCCTCGTCACCATCCAGTAGTCCATAATTCCGATGCTTTCTTACCAAAATAAATGACTTACGGCATCCAATGCATTATATTTATTCAGGATCCAGGCCAGCGAGGGGAGAGAACATGGGAAAAGGAAAGAGCGATGGCTCTTTGGATAAATAATATCAATATGTTTTCAAGATGAACTGGGAAATCTCCATTAAGAAGGAAATCGCACATTGAACTTCTAATCATAAAAGGCATCATGCTGAATTTGGCAGAATAAAATAACCCGGACCCAATAAACATCCACCAAGAAAGCATTATAATAGCACATTTTCAGACACTTCTATACCTTAGCAACATCTAGAAATCCCTTATAGGCATCTTCGAAATTAACCTGTGAGGAAAACAAATCTAAAAATATGAATTCAAGAAAAACAAAAAAAGAAAATATCACTAATTCAAATATCAAGCTCAACGAACACAGATTCCTTTTCTTTTCCATGTAAAAGAAACCATACGAAGGTGGAAGAGTAAGTACATGAGAGGAGGATGAAGTACTCTCCACATTAACATCAACAGATTATAACTGAAACAAGAACGGAAAAGAATAAAAGAAACTCAATCATGCAGAAAAGATGCCAGTCAATCTGCGTGTCTAATAAAGTGGGTCTCTTGTGTGGGCCCTCTGATAATGGAGCGGTTACTTTGGAAAAGATTTTTTTTTTTGGGGGGGGGGGGGAGCCAAGGGTGACATTTTGCTGCTTTATTGTTGCAGTGGGAAAAGACGATGTTAATAGCTTCCATTTTGTGTTATTCTTACTTCATAAATTCTTTGAAGAGGTGTCCTTATATTTATACTTCACTACACAGAATTTAGGAGGCTAACTTAATTATCATTCTTTGTACAATTTTCTGTTATCTAGAAAGACTTCTTTCTCTTTCAAAAATGAGAAGACAGCAGACGTATGCAGCGACAGAATCTGAACACGCATTTAACAGACTGTACATAGAACAATAGGAATAAGCAAAAAGATTTAAAAGCCTATAGCTCAGCACATAGTCTTAAGAAAATATATCCTAGTTTTTGGTCAACTTCATAAACGATATTTGTATTGTATTTCTCTCTAAGCGGGGCAAACATCAGCAAAACATTAACCCATATTGATTACCCAACTTTCCTTCACAATATAATAAATCTTGTTTCTTAAAACCAGTTTCCAGACTCCCAGGTAATAAGTAAGCTAGAAATTGTGGGAAATATGAACATGAATTCAGGAAAATACAATAGCAACAAGAGCACATCAATCATGCAACAGTTAAGAAATAAATCAAATCAGCCTGAACGAATACCAAAAAGAAAAAAAGGCTCCAAACCTGCTCAGCAAACTTTTGTGGAAGAGCTTCAATAATGGTATTACTCAGCTCCATTGCAAGATCATAACAGCGCAAGTTGTTGTTTGTCTAAATACAACATCCCGTGGAATCTATGTTAACTCAAACTTCAAAACAGTGTCATATTGATGAATAGGTCCATAGCCTGATAAAGAGCACTAACCATTGCAAGTAAAGCTTCTAGATCAATTTCAAGTCCCTTCTTTTCAGCTGCTTGGAAACCAATCAACACCTGTAAAATCAGGTGGCTCTATGAGTTATGGTTATTTGCACAAATAGCGACATTATTGTAACAATGAAAAAAGTTTATCTTTGACGTTTTTTGTCTGATTTACAATTTTTTCTAAGAGGAGATTCATCATTTATGCATATAAATCAAAATTAAAACTACCTGTATGGTTGCCAAGGCAATTCTGTATAACATGACATCAGAACTATTATCTTGAACAATTTGCACTTGCTCTTCAAGCATACTGAACAGATCAACAGCTGCGGGGGTATATAGCTTTCCATCTTTTGTTTCCTTTGGGCGCTGTGTTTTATCAGCCTCCAAGATGTTCATGTACCATCTCTAAAAGTGCACATAAATAGAGTGTGATATTAGATTTGATAAAAAATTTATTGAAGGAAAAATTATGCATCATAGTCAAATGAATAGATAACGATGGTAGAATTACCCTGGTTGTAGCTTGCATTCTTTCAACATATGTGTTCATAAGGGGATCCGTGGCACCACTTTCAGAACAAAGTTGAACCAGAGACTCATCGACACCTAGCCCAATCAGAGTATCTTGATATTCAACGACCCAACTGATCACCTACTTTATAACCAAGAAATTAGAAAGTCATGACACCTGAAGTTACACTGGAAACTGGAGACAAACTGGAGACAATGATCAATGAATTGCCAAAAAAGGGGAAAATGTTCAACAATTAACTATCTGTAACTTCAGTGAACGAATGTAGTAGAGAAATGATGAGTCAATTTTAGCTGCTTTTACAGGAATAAAAGCCAGAAACATTTGAAGCTCGCAACAGCTAAACAGCAAGGAAACGATAACTTCCACAAAGACATGAATGGTTCAACATCAACAAGATAACTCCTAAGTTTCTTTAACTAATCCATACAGAAGTCTCTAAATTTTATCTCTATCTTCGAAAACTGTAAACTAACACTTGAAAAGTAATGTTTTAGCAATAAGGAGTTCAACATCACCTAGATACCGTTCCGTTGAAAGATATAGATTTATCATACGCCAGTAAGAGAGGCGTTACTTTCAGTATTACAAAAAAGGCCCGCCATTCCCACATCTTTTGGTGAGGGGGAAAAAAAAAAAAACGAAAGTTTGCTGATGCAAGGAATCCAAAGTTTGAATTCATTCTGGCAGGCAAAAATACCCGGCTGGCTCACCTTTAGGAGAATATGACATCATACGAGATGATAATTAACATGAACAACACTCTAGCAAAGTACCTTTAATATCTCAATGTTTGCAAAATCATTTGCCCTGTCACTAAGCAACCACAGCATTTGAGTAAACCTCTCTGAGTACAGATTTACCATTAGCTGAAATATTTTATATCTGCCATAACAGGAAACAGAATGAGAGAAAATTGAACTAGTATATAAAGAAACCCCATAACAAAAAATGCTTCCTTAGGTGTGGTAAATCATGAAGATTATCCTCATATACAGGACTGGTGTCCGAAACACAATTTTGTAAGCCATAACAACAACAACAACACACACACACAGAGGAATGCGTGCATGTGATCTACAATAAGAAGAAAATTAAATAAAAAAATGGAGAGAACTGTATATATTGAAAAAAAGAAAAGAAAATAAGAAAAAGCCATTAACATGTAGGAAGCAAAAAATATACTTTGATGAGTCATACCCAAATAGTATCTCAAGAGAATGACATGTTGCTAGAGGGCCTGTAGAGTAGGAGGGAAAATGAAGAGAAGTCATATTAAAAGATGGTGCAAACCTCGGGGGAAAGCAAGGGGCTACATATTCATAGACATCTCTAAGTTCCTCTTGAATCTGTATGACATTAAGAGAAAGGTTAAAATGATAATAGACATAAAGAGGAGACTGGATGATATGGAACAAATATAAGCAACGAGGCAAAATTAAGATTTTCAGTATCAACAGTGAAACTTTTTTGCATAATGTGATTTTTAAAATCAAAAGAGCACCAACACAAGGTGTGAATAGAATAATGGGTACAGAGAAGGCTCCCAGTCTAGATGCTTTCAATATGACTTTTCATATGCTTAGTCCTTTGAGAATGATCATCTCATGAAGGTTTTACGAGTTTCTTTTTTTTTTTTTTTCAATAAATAAATGTTCTTGAATGACATATAAACTATTAGAATGTTGTTTTATGTCTACAAGATCACCGCAAAGCTCCTTTCTTTGAGATCAGGAGACCTTGTTGGGGATGCTATCTTTGAAAACCAAAGTACTTTGATATTACATATTTTAATTGATAACAGGAAATCAGAGAAAAATATTTCTTGCTTCTATGTTGGAATGGAATGAATACAGCCTTTTATAGGAGTCTACAAGAGAAGAGGGATTAAATGAGAGAGAAATCAGGACCTAATGGAGGCTAATCTTATCAACCATAAAAACATGATCCTCTCTACCCTTAATTGTCGGCTTTCATCAGGATTTTATTTAATTGTAAAAATCTAATTTCCATCATAGAATTATTGCCTGGTTATTTTACTGAATTGTCTTTGGAACAAACATTGCCAGTCACATATACCATGATGTCTCTGAGCTGTAAATACAATGCAAAACAAGAATCTTTAAGGAAACTATAGTATGTTTGTATTATCCATAAATACAAAAAAGGTTGCAAAATTTCCTGCATAGATCACATTTTAATTTAATATAACGGTCTTAGCATGAAAGAACCAGGCCTTAACCTTATATCCCCAACCATGACATAAATCTCAGGAGGACACATAATAAATCACAAAAAAAAAAAGGTGATGAATTTCTTTTACGAGATTAATTAGGATACAATATGATTACAATATATGAGTTGTAATGGGAAGAAAGAAATAAAGAGATGAGGGAAAGGAAGGAAAGAAAACAATATCGGATAGATATTTGGTCCATACGGGGAGAAAAATAAAAAGCGAGGAGTTGGAACCTTTCGTGCTTCAACTAGAGCTGCTTTCACGTCCTCAAAAACAAGCTGATCCATAAATTAGATTGGCAGTGAGTTGCATGCTGGGCTATATTTGTGCATGTAATTCTAAAAGTTTGTTATATGGGGGTGCGTCATGTGCAGGGGAATCAGAGCGTTGCTAGAAATGAGGTACCTCAGTAAGAAGCTTGTTAAACCGCTCCTCTACAGCTTTCTGTATTTGTTCATAGCACTTATCCTTATAGCCTTTGCCCACCTTCAGATTTGGATGCGCTAAATTTTTAATACTGGCAGATTTTCTGTGATTCGTCATTAACAACAGAATCCTGAGTGACTCCAAAGTAATACTTACACCTTATCTAGTAAAGATATTATCATGTTGGGAATAAGACACTCAAAATCGAAGGATGACATAACAACTAGATACAATGGTTGTTAGCCCCAAAGGATCTCTACAAGCCTACCGATTGTTTTGATAATACACATAAAAGCTCAAAGATCCCTAAAGCATAGTGAAATTTACAAGAGCTGAAAACAAGTCTTGGTACTAACGCAACACTGATTCAGCAATTAAGTATCAAGTCTGCCTTTGACGTATGTGGATTATTTAACGCCGCGTTTTCCATTAATCTTATCTAGCTTTCTATGATTGGTTTCTTAATCGTGATCTTGCCAATTCATTAGGAAACCTTTGGTGTTGTATCAGGGACAATATTCATAGTTTAATTTTGGAGTTAGGTTGAGGTTAATTCTAAAACCTATCTGTTATAGGGTATCTTTCTTCTCCATTTTATATTATTGTAACATTTCTCCCTTTCCTTTTAGCCCAAAGATGAAAACAGCAAAAAGGTGAGCAGGACAAACATTTTTTCAAAAACAAAAATAAGAAAAACAGAGGGGAAAACCTTCCATTGGTAAAAATAAACTTTGCGTTCCTATTTCCTAGGGGACTGGAGAAAGGTCATTTACAATTCAAGTTTGTTCATTAGCTGTTAAGCTAGCCTACTGTTTTGTTCTTACACACTTTTTGTTAGTTAGAATTGCTGCCCTATCTGTTTCGAATATAATTGGATCATTTTATCTGAATGTTGAACCAGAGGTAAATGTAAATTTTTATTTACTGATTGAACCTTAAGTACAATAGGTTTATATAAGCATAAGACATAAGCTAACCCTAGAATGCTAGATATCATATCTTTTACTTCTAATATCTATATCTAATCCTAGACTATAGTAATTAAAGAAATAATAAAACATAAACATATAAATATTAATTAATGAAGCCTGCGCCTCTCAATAAAATCAAGATCATGTTATAAATAGATCGATTGTGGCCTTAAGAGGAATATAAAATAGCATGGAATGCCTATTAAATATAGCAATAGGAAGACATGATAGATAAACTAGTAAATCAATTCCAGAAATGTAAGTTTTTTAAACAATAAAAGAATATAAGTTACGTGGCCAGTTTTCGTGGATCTGCAATTGATTCCATTGCACCATCCCCATGAATTTCAGTTGCTTGCTCAGCAATCTGTTGATCAAGGATTTCTTGCATTTCAACAACCCTAGAGCCACATTGATAGAGATAAAAAAAAAAAAAAAACAGATTATGTCAATTTGAAGAATACAATGATCATCAACACACATGTTTCCCAGCTAAAAAGCATTCATAAGGAACATCCTGAAATAATCATCCTTGTGTTTTGCTTCCCAAGTCGTTCAAAGATTTTAAACTTGAAATTTTCATTGTGATGCCTGTGAATTTGCAGAACATCATGTTTCATTTGTAACAGATAACAATAATTCCTTTATGAGTAGGAAAATAATGAAAATGCCTATTATTTTCTTTAATATGACATAAAATCACAGAACATCTTATAGTTCCATATACTATTTTCATATAGTCAAGACATGATACAAAGTAGCTTAATCCTATAAATCTCTCTTAAACCATTCGCATCGTAAAGTTTACTCAATGGCATGAAAGAGTTTTCATTCCATGCGACATTTTCAGTACAATACTATACAACAATAAAGTGGATGTGTTAGGATTTTATAAACGAGCCACTGACAACAAATTGAGTTTCAATGGGAACAAGGAACTACATTAAAACACAGACAAGTATCTAAATAACAATTCAACAGTAGAAAAAAGAGACAGAAAAGTAGAAAGGCATATGTAATTGTATGACACTAACATACCTTATAGCACGGACCAGAGTTTGAGGGCTGCAAAGGGGAAAAGCATAAAGAATTATGCTCATTATTGCAGTCAAAGCACATAACTTGATTTGCCAATGCAATGCAGTCAAAATTGTAACTGATGGAATAAAAATCAAAATAACTGAATTGAAATCATAAAGAACTGTGCTTAGTAAGAAAGATAGTTATCCCCAAATCCCTCCCGAACACCCTGTTGCTTTTGGCATATATTGAAATAGTAATCTTTTTGTTTGAGGTGTTTATTAGAAGATGTACATTTTAATGAAATTCTCTAGCTTGAGCTAGGGCTCGTGCAGAAGACTACCAAACCTAACTTGAAAGATTCAACTCAAGCACAAAGGACACAAAGTTGCAACAGTCTTAAAATCAACATCAATCATAATGATTTCAAATCTCAAAGAATACACAAGTAATAGAAGATGAATAGTGAAGCAGTTTTGTAGTACAAACAAAAAGTGATTGCAAGAAATAATGAAAATTCTGGCAGGTTATTTTAATACTCAAAATGAAACAAACCGATCAGCACAATAATGAGACAAACCTTTCTTTAGAAAGTTTATAGAAACTGGAAATATGGCCCCATAATGTCTTCTCAAAGGTCTCCCAAGTTTGATCTACTTCTTCAAAATATTCTCTGAAACATGTGGCAAGATTGAGATAGGGAAAAATATATTCCGAGATTGAAACAATACAATAAACACGAAGGATGAAAAATCATTAATTAATGATCTCAGTTGTTTTATATCAAGTTTCAAAAGCATATAAGACAGTTCAGATAACTCATCGATTCCACTTGACCCTTGATATAAGCTCATGTTTCAACAAAAACAAAATTAATTTAATTTTGGTCTAAAACCAACGATTAACATGCTTGATCAATAAAATTTAATTAAATTTAGTTTGGCGGTGGATGGGCTGGCCGAAGCTGGTTACAGGGGTATGGTTTCCCATGGTTGGTGTTTTTCTCTACATCCCCTTTTTCTGACATCCTAGAGTCAGATCTCGCATGTTTTAGACAAGGCGTTGGTTGACTTTCTCATGAATGTATATATCCATACTTTTTCTGACCCAAAAAACATGCAAATTGGAACACAACTCTATCCAGATTTAGATCCAATTAAAAGCATCTTTTCTAAGAGGTAGAAAGAATCTATCGCCACCATTCATTTCCAACAGGTTAATGAAACAGTGCTATTTGATTTGGCAGTCTGAAACGTCTGCTTAGTTGCAAATAGACAGCAGGGATGAGTTCTTACCACTGTTTATTGAATATGTCTCTGATGGAACTACCTCTGGTTTAATGTTATTCAGTCACAAAATCCTCCACAGAGTATAAGTCTAATGGATGAAGCTACTACAAGCAGAGAAAATAGAAACAGCTCTGTCTAGACAGACTTTCCAGAAACTTCCCGAAACCTTTCTTGCCTTTCCTCTAACTGTCATACTCGAAATACATCAATTACCCTTTTCTAGACCCTTAGGCCTCTTCTTGACATAAAACAACCTAGGCTCAGGCCCATCAGTCTCTCATTGAATCCAAATTCTTTACAGTCATTTAGTAAAACAGGTGAATCTCAACATCATGATATTATGGGAGACTTATAGCAGATTAAAATCTTTTCAAAAAAATATGGCCAGACCACTCCAGGACTCTGGCTGAAAGCTCATAAGTTTGAAAGTGAACTCAAGAAAACACAAACCTTAATCTGTCAACATCTTCCTTGCGAGGATTTGCAGCTGCTAATGCAAACCTCCGCTTGCCATCCAAGATTATTAACCTCTATAACAAGAAAGGATGAAATAGAAAAAGAGCAAAGGAAAAAAGTTTTCAAATGCACTTGATCTAAAGATTAAGCATAATAATAAATCAGAGGATAAGTAAGACTTGCATTACCTCGTATGTATTGACAATTTCTTTAGCATCACCCAAAGAGTCCCTAGCCTCTGCTGCCTCAACGGAAATAGACATCATACCTTCAATATCCTATTAGAAGACAATGAAGTCAGACGGTCAACATTATACAATGAAGGATAAGCAACATATGAATGTCACAAATTCAGGACAAACAACCAAAAATTTGCTATTTGATAGATGTCTCAACTCTCAATTTATCCTAAACTTCAATTACTATACAAAGTTGATACAGTACAGGAAGCATTTCAGTAAGTGCGGGTCTGCTGCATCTTCAATTTAACCTTGGTTCACCAAGAGATGAAGTAAGGGGAAACAACCTATTCAAATATATGCAGACACCAAGCATATAACTCATGCGGAACAGTGGAGAAGAGACTGAGATGTTAACTCAGTGAAGACTATTAGTTAAAGTAGTTTATATTCCAGAATATTCCAGGCGTGCCCTTTTTAGTTATTTTCTCATATTCGTCTATTTATATAGATATTTCTTCTATATGTTGTGCCTTATTTCCTTAGTCTACTGTTCAACATATTAAAATCTTGTATGCACAGCTTGTATTCTCTAGTAACCCTATTTACGTAACTCCTGGGATAATGTAAAGATTTAATATTTAATCATGATAGATGGCTTCATTGACAAAGATCAGAGAATAACCTTCAGCGTTGTGTTTAAATTATTTCTTGCATTGCTAAGCAGCTTTATCTGGTCATGGTTTTCAATTAACGTTCGGCATTCCTGACAAAACCTGATTCACAAAGAAAGGCACAGCATGGTCAAAGTGACATTAATCAGGATTGGAAGACCAAAGAAGCACATTATAAGTCATGACGTGTGACAGTCCATCTCATTGTTCACATACGTTTGAATAGAGACCAAGTTTTCACGAAGCCAGTTCAACGTCTTCTGGGATAAGTCAAGTGATTCCAATGCAGCCTGCGCTTGCTCAACCTGCAGTCAAGAGTGATTTTCAGCAAAGCAACAGAAGACATGGGATAATTAACAAGAAGTGCAGAACGCACAAGTTGATGCATGTTTTCGTATAAATATGATATTTGCCGATGCGAAGTATTGAAAAAGGAAGCTAACAGGGGTTAGGAGTTTTCACTGATGCAATTTTTTCCAGATAAAATGATCAAATGCAGCTAAGAAAAAGTAAGAATGCTAGATTCCTAGCATAATGCGGGGAAAAAGAGTTCGAAAGGGTTCGGTGGTGGCGGATGAAATCAGATGGAAGAAACCAGAGAGGATGGATTTTCGGCTTCTTTTTATCATGAATGTCTAAGATCTTCCTTGCATACGAAGACAAAGAAGGTGTCCTGTGATAACATGGCAGCGATCGGAATCATTCCTCTTTGCAAGTGCTGGGTTTTAAACGTAGCGGAATAAGATCGGTCAGAGTACAGAATTCTGAGCTCTCCATTCAATATTCTTCAATAACAATTACCTGCTCTGCAACCATTGTGTTAAGCAGTGCATCATTAGCCTGTAAACAAAGCAAAACATCAACAATAATCAGAACTAGCATGTGCTTACATTCTGCATTAACTATTACGTAGGACAGAGGTGAAATTGGTTCTTGAAAATCTGCTCCTTAGATAAGCAAAGAGATCAGATTATTGTTGGAAATACAGAGAGAGAGAGAGAGAGAGAGAGAGAGAGATCAGATTATCATCATTACTACATTAGTTATAGCGATTGAAAAATAAATGAAAAGATAAGTTAAACAAGCAAGATCAAAATCAACAGGACCAAAACTGAATGAATGAACTATGAAGCGCTCCTTGTGGCGCGAAAGAAAACAAAAAGGTTGATGAGTTGGGAATGGGAAAAACAACGAAATAATGAAACTTTCCCCGGACAGCGAAATAGTTAAATGACCAAAAACGTTAAAAGTTGATGGATGTGTGATGAATGAAGCAGTGGACAGCAGCTTACCTGTAGACGGCAAACGTAACGAGCCTTAAGAGACGGGATGGATTGGAGATGCTCCGGAAGCCGCAGAAGTTTTGCCACCTCTTCCACCGCTGCTTGCTTAGCCTCGTCTTCAACCTTCACTCTGTGTAAAGTCGCCATTCAAAAGCCCTCCACCTTGAACAACACGCGACACAGACTACAATTCAAATGGAGTTCTCGGAGCTCAAGAATAGAGCCCGTAGGGCACAAATTTGCTGTGAGGCGTCAGTGGTAACTAGCTTTGCAAAAATGGAATACATTTTGTTGCTCCGAACCAAGCAAGGAATTCCTTCGTCTTTCATCTTCCTTTTCTGGTTAATGACTCTGAAAAGTTCCAATTCCAAATAAATAAGTAAATAATAATTCTGTACAGCATGCAAGAGAAAAATGAAAATAAATAGCAGCAAATTTACACGCATTTCAGGCTTCAACAGAAAACCACAGCTCTCCAAAATGGCTAACGGGCACATGTTTACGTATTCGTTCGCCGTCGTGGAACGGTCTTTAACATATCCGTTAAAAGTCCTAATGCATGTTAACCGAAAGCTTAACGATTACGCATGCTAATGCGTTGGTAATCCTAACGTCTAGAAACCAACCTAAAATGGAAATAAATCACAATCATAATAATTGTCGGAATTAAGGAGGATTATGTTAGGATGTATTGTGTGCGTAATTAGAAATTTAATAAAAGATTTAGTTTATAAATTATGAGAATCCGGAAAATTTTTCCTATTTCATATAAAGCTCAATACTGTCTCAAAATTTTGAAATTTTGATAAAAAAAATACCGTCTCAAATCATCCGTGTCTTGTGGGAGTATAAATATTTAGTCGAATTTCTAATAATAAATATATAATTAATTAAATAATAATAATTAAATGTGATTTAGATGCATTTAACATGAGTTTTGATTTAAATAAGCCATTAGGAGGGAAAGATGAAAGATTCTTCTGCAATCATATTTAAAAAACCAGCCAAAAGCTTATTCGAGCATCCCACAAAATCCTGGTTTGTTCAAATGTTTGAGACGTTTAAAAGTAACTTATTCAGCTTATAAGCACGTTTAAGAAATTCTACCTATTTGGATGAACTTATTTTCTATCCTACTTAGTGCATGTTTGGATCAGCCAAACGTGGCTTAAAATACAAATAAGCCCGATTCAATTAGGAGGTGTTGTTTGGGAGAACATCTGTTATATTGGGTTTATGAAAATTTAAGCTGGCCAGTCGTACATTTAAAATAAGCTAGAGAATGGAGCTTATGAAGAGCTTATTTTGTCCCACTTCTGCCGTTCTGACACACTCAGCAAATTTTTATTTCCTCTTTCTCTCCCTTTTGCATTATTTTTTCCAGAGCATTTTCTCTAAAGTTTTTAAAATTTAATTAACTCAATTAATTTCACTTCTTCATATTAAATTAATTTAAATTTATTGTATTATCTCAATTCATTTTTTTTATATTTCACTTTATATTTAAATTATTTTTTATGATTTCTCTAAAGTTTTAAAATTTAATTCATTCATTAAATTTACTTCTTCATATTGAATTCTTTTAATTTCATTGTATTATGTGAAATCATTTTTTTTAATCATGTTTCATTATTTATTAAAACTCATACCCATTTTAGTCATTTTATAACTAAATTTACTTTTATTCAACCATAATCGAAACAACCTTTTATTAATTTTATTTTTGTAAATTGATTTTTCTGAACTCCAATTCAAACACAATTCAGCTTATCCAATTTAACTTATATCCAACTTCACTTTTTTAAAAGCTATTTTTTCAATAAATTATTTTTCCAGCCCGGGCCCTTAATGACTAAAAGCAGGATTCATAAGCCTGATTGAGTTAAACCCCTCAGAGTTACTTATTGCTATTTCATCGTGCTTATAGATGGATGGTAAGGTAGTGTTAAAACAATAAATACTCTAAAAGAAGAAAAACTTTTCCCACTTTTCGTCCCCACTCTCGGCTTGCTCTTCTTGGCTCCATTTTTTTTGCTCCTTCATATACTCCTTTCCTCCTCCCGTCCGACTTGTCCTTGCCGTCACCTAATCGTGCTAGCTGTCTCCAACTGCCGGCCACCATCACACCATCAAGAGCAAGGCAAGAGTTGACCGGTTCAGTTGTAAGTTAAGTGGCCTAGATTTTGAAGGAGACGAAGAAAAGGAAAATGATCTGTTGCCAGTAGGGACTAATGTGTTATTGAGGCATTGAAAAGTTATAAATAAAAAAAATTAATAAAAGAGGTAGTGAATACCTGCCCACGCGTTTTAGCATGGTTAACGGTAGCATTTTGTTTGGAGTTCTGTAGAGATTTTCCCCACTTTTGGCATCTTATTTCTCTAATATATTAGGAAATTTTTATTTGAATTAAATCTAAATTTAGAAATTATTTCCATATTAAAAAATATGTTCTGTAAATTTTCGAAGCTAACTATATTTATTTCGTTGAAATTAACTTCTTCCAATTAAAATAATTTAAAATTATGGTACTATGTAAATTTATAATTTTTTTCATTTTACATTATCTAATAAAGTCATATCTATTTTGGTAATTTTACATACTAAATTTATTTATTTAATCATTATCCAAACAATTTCTTTTAGGGAAAATCCCAGAAAAAGCCCTTGGAATATACCAAATCCCAGATTGGGCCCTTAAATTTCGAAAATGACAGAATGGGTCATTGACCCAATTTGTCATTTGTGAAATTCAGGCGAATTGACATTTTTGCCCTTGAGCAAAAGTGAGTAGTTATTCTCTAAACAAATCTAGGTAACGCTTATACTGTTCTAGTGATTATAAGATTCGTTGTAGTTAATAATAAGGTACTTGACAATAATAAGATACCTGACTATGAAAAAATGAGTAGTTATTCTCTATACAAATCTAGGTAATGCTTACATTGTTCTAGTGATTACAGCATTAGTTGTAGTTAATAACAAGACACCTGACTATGAAAAAAGTGAATAGTTATTCGCTATACGAATATATGTAACACCTAAACTCTTATAGTGATTCCTTGAATCATTGTAGTGAATGAATAAATGAGGGCAAAATTGTCAATTCGCCTGAATTTCACAAATGACAGATTGGGTCAATGACCCATTCTGTCATTTTCGAAATTTAAGGACCCAATCTAGCATTTCCCATATTCCAAGGACCTTTTTTGGGATTTTCCCTTTCTTTTACTCAATCTAACTTTTTTAAAAGCTAATACAAACATAAATCATATTATTCAGTCTAACTTTTACCTAATTTAATTTTTTTAAAATTCAGATTGAAAATAAGCTATTTTTTCTATCCTTATTCCAAAGAGACACTAAATGTGCTTTCAGCTTTCAAAAGCTACTTAAATATTCTCCAATCATGGATCCAAAACTTATAAAATAAAATAAAAAAAAAGACTAGAGAGGGATTGCAACGGTAAAAAAAATCAAAAGATAAAATTGTACATGAGAGATAATATTAAAAATAAATTATATTTTTACCCTTATTTGTAAATGGTATATTTGCAAATGTTTAATTACTTAAATGAGAAATTTTTTTTTTAATTCTTGAAGTATTCACTCACTTAAAACTTAGTTCCTAATTTAGTCTCTAAATTTTGATCTTATTTAAAACTTAGTATCTAGTTTTTTTTCATTTTTTAATAATTTTTCCTTCTCATTTATGACACATAATGCATGTCATCACATAATCATCTTGCATGACAAAAATGATACCATTAAAAATTGTTTTGTGGCTTCCTGGTGTGCTAGAGAAGAGAATGCTGACGCTGATCTCATTGCCCATAAGGCCCTTTTAATGGGAATTGGATTCTCTCCACTACCCTTCCCATCCTCTTCCCCTCCACCACCTTTCTTTTCTCTTCACAACCATTGAATCAACACTCCAATGGTCCAGATTTAATATTTTATAACATTTTATAAAAATAAATATTATGATAAAAAATAAATAAATAAATTTAAACTGTTAAAATCTAATCTGAACAGTTCATAACTACAGACTGTTATTATAGAGCAACTTTTTTTAATTTTTTTTATTACAATTGTAAACTGTTCAGACCATATCTTAACAGTTTAAATTTATTTATTTATTTTTTTAATAACATTATTTTTATAAGATGTTAAATCTGGACCATTGGAATTTTGATCCAATGGTTGTGAAGAGAAAAGAAAGCTAGTGGAGGGAAAGAGGATGGAAAGCTAGTGGAGAGAATCCAAGTCCCTTTCAATGCCTCCTGGTTTCCACTGTTTTCTTTCCAGGGGATGCTAGTGGCTTCCGCTAGTTAGTTAGTCTTTTGCTTTTGTCGTTATTAAAAAAAATTGAGTGTAACTCCTTATATTTTTCTGTCTCCTTTATAACCTTGATGAAATTGAAAAAAGGTTTCGATTTAGAATATATTAAATGAATTAACTGCTATTTGTTTTTGATATTAATGAATTGGTTAAAATTATTTACATTGTGAATAGGAGGAAGTACATTTAATTTTGAGCAGATGATTAAAGATTGAGTTGTCGATGAGTTAAAAATTTAAAGGCTAAGACAAATTAAGTCATAGTTAATTGAAAAAACAGGTTTTAGATAAGTCAAAACTGCAAGAATAAAAAATTAAAGAAAGAGGGTATTAAAATTTTAATAAAGAGAAAATGTAAGATAAAATAATAATAATAATAATAATAATAATAATAATAATAATTAAAAGCTTTTAACCCCTACTTCTTCAATTTTTAAAATCGACCACATTTTTGTCTAAAAAAATTGAGTTCATCATTAAAATTTTCTCTCACCACTCTACCTGCCTATTTCCTCATACCAAATAATCCTAAAGAAAACTTTGTATATTTTAGCTTAGAAAAATTATATCATTATATCAATTATATTAGAAAATTGTATCAACAAATATATTAGAAAAAAACCGGGGCAACCCAATGGGCTTATTGCCACGCTTATTCATGAGCATATGGAGTGACAGAAGGAACGAAAGGAATAATGGTTGCCTGCTTGCCCCTTTCACTCCTGTTACAATGGCCTCCTCCCCTTCTATATCCACCTCCCTCATTAATGACCCAATCCAATGATACATCATATCATCCTCACTAAATCAAAATCCTTCACTGGTACCTTTTTTATGTGATTTGATTTTTATCATTAGTATTTGATATTTTCTCGTCACCATTGATGATTTAGATCAAAGATTTTTTTTAAATTTTTTTTGATATAATTAGTGATAGTAATTGGAATGGCTCCTAAATGCATTCTCTTAGAAAATACTGTTGGGTGTCTTTATTAATATTATTTTTTATTTTATTTTTCAAACTTGAAGTGCAAGAAAACAATCCATGCGTGCGTTTATTTTCCTTTTTCTTGAAGGATGACATTTCAATCGGTTAATCTAGTCAAATAACTTATACTATTTTAATAATCTTTTTAGAAAGTTGTGCTCATTAAATTTCCGTTGCTTTTGTTAAATGATGATTGGGATTGGGGGAGGGATGAGAAAAAAAAGCGTATGAAGCGTGATGTTTTAGTCGGTCAAACTTCACTTAAATTAAATTAAAACTGTTTGTTCTGTTTCTATATAGTTTGCAACATCTCTACAAACTACAATAACTAAATTTTGCGTTCTATTATATATATACCTCAAACCAACTTTGGCACCCCATATATATATATATATATATATATATAATGATGCCATTTTTTTTATAACTAAGCACTAAACTTTCTTCTTAATTAGTGAGTAATTGCCAACAGTATTGTATTGTTGGTAGTTGCTATGGATGCGATTCGGAGCCAAGCCGTCATCACGGCTCAGCTGGTGCAAGGTTAATTTTCAAGTCCAAGGCCGACAAACCATCGAAACTGGGCCTAGCTTCCCCCGACAAGAACATCCTCATGGAAGGCCCATTGGCCAGAGATAGTGCCTGTGGTGGCCACCCCAAAGACGACGGTGCGGATGATGAATACCCTGCACCACCACCATAGGGAACCATCCCTGCACCCGCAGTGTCATTCGGTGATAGGAACACATAGCCATACGGCAGCGGCATGTGGAACGGAGAAAGCGCTGGACTTGGTGGAATGTAAACCCACAAGGCCGAAGCTGCCGAGACCACGACGGACCCATTCGGAGCCAGGAGGTGCTGCCGAGGGGTGAAGGCGGAGATGAGGGGGTTTAGAATGAACAAAAAGGCGGTGTTGCATAGGGCTTACAATTGTGCTGGCTGAAGCTACTGATACCCCTTCCTAGGCACCTTTCGGTGCCCACCAAGCACCCATTTAGTGGCAAATTCTCAATATCGATACTGACACTTGTAATACCTGTGACCGAGGGAGGGAGGGGGCGCCGCAGCACTGGCTCCTCTACCACTGGATGGGGTGAAAGTGCTTTTGGTTTGGGAGTCCATAAGGGCAATGAAAGCGGGTGCAAATGCTGCTCTTGAAAATGCTTAATTACTTAGATTATCCCATCTCTAATGTGACCTCACAACTTCTCTTATTCTTCATTATTTTCTTCCACTTCTTTATCCTTAGCATTAGATCAACTTTAAACTGTTAATATTTCATAATATCTTATAAAATTGTTATTACTATATCAAATAATAGAAAATTCATTTACATTTATGAATAACTAGAGGGATACGTGATGCTTGTGGTAAAGAAGTAATCATGCATTTAGTCACATGATTGTACGTAGTAGTTAATTGTGTGCCATATAAATATATAAGAGGTCAAATCATGTTTTACATTAGTGGCAAATGACAGCTTACTATTAGGCATTAAAATGATGCCATTGTTGCCTTAAACTAGCATTTCTTGTTAAAGTTTTTGCCAAATTACGTTGTATATATGAATTTAGTTGCATTAATTAATTAACTTGATAATGTAAAATCAGATCACAGAATTTATATTAAAACACCCTTCATTCCCCCTTATATATATATATATATATATATATCTCTACCACCCACTGCCATCCTCATCTATTACTGTTTGCCATCGTAAACATAAACTATATATCATTAATTTATTGTTACCGTCATGGTTATATATGTTTGCCATCAGTTACGTACCATATTTAATAATTACTATCTTAATTAGCATCATTTTTCTTAGTAAGTTTATCTATTTATTGACTTTGCAATTTTAAAGATGCTCTCTTAGATATAATGTGGCTTTAGACAACCTATAAGCACTTCTTTATATAAACATAATTACATTGAAATGAACTTCACGACGAAACTGATCAAAAGAACAAAGCCTTCTGTTTTTAATTCGTAAGAATAGAATATATTCTGTGTAGCACCCTTAAGAGAAAAATGATAATAATATACTCACTCAGGCCCCAACAAAAAACCAAAGCCCTTAAAAATGACCAACAGCTTCTTTAAGGATAACACCTCTATTTCTATATATATATATATATATATATATGTATATATATTCCTTCCCCGACGTTGCTGAACGGTATGTTACAAGCCTTAACATAAGACTGAAATTTAAATATTAGTTTCTCTCTTTTTTTTATTTTACATTTCCAAACAAAGTGTGATGTTTTAATTTATTTGGTCAGATTTTACTTTAAAAGTGTTCTTATATTTTTCATTGCACCTAATCCATTTGAATTATTCTATATATTTTCAGAAATTAGTTGGGAACTTTTGTAGAACAACTCGGTTTCATAAATTTAATAAAAAAATTGATTTATAATTTTTATATTTATGATGAGTATCCAAAATATTAACAAGATTAGAGTAAAACAAAAAAGTTATAGGATTCTTTTCATTGATGAAAAAATTTTCATTTAACTCTCTATTAATGTTTTATAAATGCTTTTTACTAATTAAAATAATATCTTTTTAAATTATAATTTTAAGACTTGATGATATTAGGATATCCTTTTATTGAATTAAAAAGTAAAGATTGAGGATAAATAAATTTTAAATGGTTTAAAGATAAAAAAAAATCCCAAGTTAAATAGGTAGTCAAAAGAATTATAATACTATCAAAAACTTTGAAACTAAACTTAGTTGTGATACCATTTGTTTTATTCTGATCCCACTTATTTAGTTTGAAATTAATTATTAAAATTAACATAATTTAATTATTAAGTTATAAAAAAATTTTGAATTCATAACCATAGATAATATAGAAGTTGGTCATATTTATATTCTAATAACTCTTTTGTTGAATTATTAGTATTTTACATGTGAATGTTTTTTCTAATAAATTGATATTTTTATTCAAGTATTACTACTCTTTCCAAATTTATATATAAATATTTTTATATATTTTAATTAAATTATATTATTTTATCTATAGGAATAAAAAAAAGTGAATGATGTAAGAAGCAGATAGAATAGAAAAGAGAAGAATAAATCAAAACTATTGAAAAATAACTAAAAGTATGAAATTTTTATTAAATAAGAAAATCAAATACAATAATGACAAAAAAATTAAAACATAATCAATATTAAGAACCTATTTGATGATATTACCTTTATACTAATTAAGATAATACCTTTTTCAATTAAAATCTTAAGACTTGATGATATTAGGACCTGGTTTTACTGAATTAAAAAGTAAGGATTGGGTTTAAATAAAGTTTAAATGGTTTAAATATCAGGAAAAAAGTCCAAGTTAAATAGGCAGTTGAGTGAATTATAATATTATAAAAAATTTTAAAATTAAACCTAGTTCTGATACCATTTGTTTTATTTTGATACCACTTATTTAGTTTGAAATTAATTATTAGAGTTAACAAAATTTAATTATTAACTTATAAAAAAATTTTAAGTTCATAAACATAGATAATATAAAAGTTTATTATATTTATACTTTTTTATGTATTTATATTCTAATAACTCTTTTTGTTGAATTATTTGCATTTTACAGGTGAATGCTTTATTCGCTAATAAATTGATTTTTTTATTTAAGTATTACCACTCTTTTTAAAGTTATATATAAATATTTTTATATATTTTAATTAAATTATATTATTTTACCTGTGAAAATAAAAAAGAAGTAAATGATACGAAAAGCAAATAGAACAGAAAAAAGAGGGATAAATCGAGAATATTGAAAAACAATTAAAAGTATGAAATTTTCATCAAACAAAAAATCAAGTACAACAAGAGCAAATTAAATCATAACAAAAAATTAAAACATAATCAATGTTAAGGACCCATTTGAAATGACTTATAAGCAGCTTTTTAATAATAATAATTTATGAAATATGAGGTAAATATGTGAAAGGAGTATTATTTCATTTTACGTAAAACGTGTTTATAAGTGCTCATAATCATGATTCTAAACGAGAAATAAACGAATGAAGCAATATATAAATTGTTTACCTGTAAATATGAAATGTAATGACCTTAATGGATGGCATAGATTGCAAAAGTTGTGAAATCTGTAAAAATTTCCCATCTCTCTAACTGCTACTTGCTTAGCTTTATCTTCTTCAACCTTCATTTTCTGAAAAACCCTCATCCTTCACAAAACTAAAGATCAATAGAATTTTGTAGAGCACAAACAAGCAAAACCAAAATATATGTTTTATTCCTTTAAACCAAACAAGTAATTCCTTAAGATGATTATTTAAAGAGATGTTGTGCATGATTTAAAAATTAATAGAGGATTTGATTGATGATTTTTATAATGAGTATCCGGAGAATTGGCAAGATTAGAGTAAAATACAAAAAAAAGTCATAAAGTTCTTTTATTGATGGAATGATTTTTATTTAACTCTCTACTAATTAATGCAGTATAAAATAAGTATGTCGTTACTTTTAAAAAGCAATCAATATAAAATAAAAAAACAATGATCAATACAAAATAGGAAATAAAAATAATAATGAACTAAGTAAAAATCTAATTAGTGTTATATAAGACTATTTTTCATACTTTATTCTCATAAGTTTTTTATATTGTCTAGCTGTATTTTTATTTTACCATTCATGTTCAAAGATATGTACAGGTTTTTAAACATTTATTTGGGTATGAATATGGTTGAATCGCATTTTAAAACTACTATTTTCTTTTTTTTTGACTTGGAAACTGAATAAATTAACTAATACTCACTTAATACAGACACTGTCAAAACGAAAATAAAACTAAGGAACTAAAAAAAAAAAAAAAAAAAGACAAACCGAGACTTTTATCAAACTACATCTCGGTGTAAGTCATAAGATGGAGGTTGAACTCCTATGGTTCTTTACTCAATTCATTTGTGCTGCAATTTAAAAAATTACAGCCCAATCACCAAATCAAAAAATATTTTTGTTTGTAAAATATTTTTAACGGTATGGTTTATTAACAATTTATTACAATCAATATTCATCACGAAATAGTTTAAGGACAACCTTTAACCCAATAAAAATGATGTTTGTTCTTTCTTCCTCCGGTACTAAATATAAGATATAGATAATTAATTTTTAAATTTTTTTAAAAATTAATTAGACAATATGTGGTGATTTTTGTACCATTTTAATTATTTGTATAAAAAAACTAATCATGTGCCAATTAATAAAGAGAGTGTAGGAAAAAAATTATAAATTTAGGGAGCAAAATGAATTAAAATCTCATATATAAGACTAACGCAAAACTTTTTACTAATTTTTATTTCTAAGATGAACACAATTTTATTAATTAGTAAGCACTTCTTACTAATTAAGAATTAATGCAGGTCCTTCGTTGTCAGCCAGAGGTTTATTCACAATTGTTGTAAGATTCTCTGTAGTGAGATGGGAAAAAATTTATGTCCAATGATTTTTTCATAAATTACTTTGTAATAGAGTTTTTCTTACACTATTAAATTGTTTAGAAGGACATGTCCCCTTTCTGTTTTTATATAAAAGAGCATATATTTAAGAAGATGAATAGAAAAACAGGTGATTCTAGTAATTAAGTAGATAATTTTATCTTCAGTTTTTGTCCCAAAACTTCTCAATTCAACAAAAAGGCTGCAAGCTACTGTTCATATGACATTTGAAAAGGAACCAGATCTTGCTAGTTTGTGTTTTTGTCTTTTTTTTTTAAGTTAAAATTTTATTTATTTTATAAGTTCAAGTTATATGATTGATGTTACTCCTCCGATCCTTAATATAAGACCTATTTAACTAATTTGATTAGATTAAGGAAGTTAGGTAAGTTAGTTACTTATAAAAAAAGTGATACATTTTTCCTAAAACACCAATCATCTTTCTTATACTACTCCTTCTCCCTTTCTACTTGATTGTGGTTGAGGGAGTATCCATAAGGGTAATTTAGAGAAATTGATAAATATAAGAAATGAATCTTATATTTAGAACCAAAACCAACTCAAGAATTGGGTCCTATATTAAGGACCGGAGGAATATAATTTATCAAATTCTTCCAACCGTGGACAAATTGCTTCCAATTTCTAACTCAAAATTTCAAACGCAAAAACCTTATCAAAAAGAAAGAAAGAAATAGAAAATGTTCTCACCTTATAAAATTTGTTTTAGGTTTAATAAATTGTGAATTTTTAGTATATATATATATATATATATATACACTCATCCGGTCCTTAATATAAAACTCATTTAACTAATTTGATAGATTAAGGAAATTAGGTAAGTAGTTAATTATAAGAAGAAATGTGACACGTTTTTCCTAAAATACCATAATCATCTTTCTTAATACCCCTCTTCCTCTTCTATTTGATTATGGTTGATGGAGTATCCATAGGAGTAATTTAGAGAAAATTGAAAATATGAGAAATGAGTCTTATATTTAGGATCAAAACCAACTTAAAATTAGGTCCTATATTAAGAATCGGAGGATTATTATATAAACATAGGAAAAGAAGAGAAACCAAAGCAAGCGGGGTCTTGGATTGGTTTTTTTTTTAAAAAAAAAAACATCAATTTCCCCTTCAGTCCCCATTTAATTATTTATATTAATATCATTGTAATTATTATCAAGGTAAATTGATGTTTTGGGAAAAAAAAAGTTACATCATTTTTTAATTGTTTACTGTTTCTGACTCATTTTACATAAATTTTTTTATCAATTTGATTTGGTTAATTGTCTCATGTAGGAAGGAATGAAGGTTTTTATAATATATATATATATATATATATATCATAGATTGTAGATTTCCATATCTCATAATTTTCTTTTATTTTATTGCATTTTCTTTAGTTCCACTCAGGTCAAAGGTGACGTATACCCACACTGTAAATAACACAACTGGAAAAGTATCATGCGACGTAACTAATCTCACATATAGTCAAATTACCTGCCTTACATTTCAAATTACCTCCCTTACAATTCCAAATCATAAAACAACAAATGAACAAAAAAGCCTCCAGCACCGAATTTAAAGATTTTAGTACGTGCATACTAAACACATTTATAATTAAAAGATAGGGTTAATATAATTTTTTATTCTTAAATTTAAATCTATTTGATTTTGGTTTCTCAATTTTCAAACTCATAATTTTAGCCTGTGAAATTTAGTTTATTTTAAACATTTGTTTCTGAATGTGTAATGCTATTAAAATCTATAAAAAATATCGTAGACAATATTAAAATGATGATGTGAACTTACTAAATGGTACTTAGTTAGATTTTATATGAATAACAGGATGATAAAAGAGAACATATAAGAGAACATATACTCAAAATAGCTATTTAGTCTCTCTCTTTTTTTTTCTCTGTTTATTTGAAGAGTTATTTAAAATGAGAGTAAATGATATAAGAGTAATATGGTCATTTTAGTAAATTTTAAATTCTTATTTATCATATGTAACTAAAATGGATTTTTTTATTGAGATAACTATTTAGGATTGAAATATTATTTTATTGTTATTTTCTATTTAAATTCAAACATTTTTTTAAAATCCCAAAATTTATAATCTTTAATTGTAAATAATGTTTTTAGGAGATTTTTAGATGTCATTTCCCAACTTAAGATGTTTGGCTACCAAGAAAATTTTCTATGAATCAAGATAAATTTTTTAACAACATTTATTTTATATGCTGTAAAATTACTTTTAAATCTATGTTTTGATTCCATCTAAAAAATCGACAAAAACTTAGGTGGGATTTTCACAGTACTATGCCTCGTTCGACTGAAGCAATACTCGAGTTTCGGCGTCGTTTTTTGTGTCTTGGGGGTTGAGTTTCTCCACACAGAGCTCAGGGTGTTGAGGCCTTGAAGGCAGGCGGAAAAGGGGCGTCTTTGGTGGACATGGCGAAGGAAAGGACTTCAAGGTCTACAATTCAATGACTCAACAGAAGGAGATATTCAAGCCTCTTGTTCCGGTAAAGTTTCTATGTACGTCTGTGGAATCACCTCCTACGACTACAGCCATCTGGGTCACGCTCGTGCTGCTGTCAATTTTGATATCCTTTATAGGTATGCACTAACTGGGTTAGGATTGTTTGTACTCGTGTAATTTAATAAAGTGGTGTTCAAAAGGAAATATCTTTTAATTTGTAAATGACTGGGATTAAGTGAACGCGATCAATTGTGGCTGATTTCTGATATGCTTGTTTAATATGTTGCTGTTCAACGAAAAAGGAGGCCTTCTGTTTCGTGTTGGATCAGTTATTTTATTAGCACTTCAGATGCTTCAATGCTAAATGGAAGAATTCAGGGATACGGATGAAGGATAATCGATGTGGCAGATCTGGAACCCATTGACTTTCTTGATGTGTTATTCCACACTATTGGAAGCCAATTGATTGATAAAATTAGTAGACATTTATAACTTCCATTGTTTTTACTTCTTTGGCAAATTTTATAATTGACTTGGATGGATGCCCATTATATGAATTGGCTTTAGCATATATACAAGTCTATTGGTATACCTATTGTCACGACTTGAAGACAAATAGGGGAGGTACGATCAAATGTGAAACTAACTGATATAAGTTTATTTTTGCTGCTCAAAGCCTCAAACCAGAGAGATAGCATTCGGGTATAATGTGTCTTCTGAGTTATGCTATGCAGTCCAATTTACAATTTGTGATTCAAAATTTGGCTTTCCGATTCAGAATTTGAAACTTGTGATCTTGTATATGGAATGCTTAATGTGTGCATTTGATAACAAGTAAGTGTGGCATCGGTTTCCTGCTTTCCTTGGATAACCACGGACTTGCCTTCCCCAGTTGATTGCTGTTTACGGAAATGACTATGTGAAATGAATCTGCAATGCTTAGAGGTTTCTACTTCTGTCTTTTATTGGATGTCGTCACTTCTTAAGAGTTACTTTGTTTCAGATGTTAAGTTAGAGGGTATCTGTAAAAGGGCAAACGTTTATACCTTTTTATTTTTTACTTTTGGTTTTTTCCGCAGACTTGTTCTGTATTTACTGCGGTACATGTAAAAATTGAGAGTTAACACACATGAACTTAAAAATTTGCAGATATCTTCAACACTTGGGCTATGAAGTAACATATGTGCGAAATTTCACTGATGTTGATGACAAGGTGAGAATTCATTTGTGTAACTTGATGCTATATTCTTACCTAATATGTTTGGCTTTTGTTTAAGAGTCGTCTTTCTGCTTATTTTCTTTAGCTTTTTTACTTCAATAATTTTCTTACTCTTGCGTGTTTCTGTTTTAGTTGATTGTCCTTATTAATGTGTTTTCAGTTGGAGTCAGACTGGTACTGATATAAGATTCTAATATGGAAACATAAGGATAAATGTTAGAAAGTATGATTTGGTAACAATTCAATTGATATTCTCTTGTTAACAAAGCAAAAGCATGTTGGTTTAACAGACCATGTGAGACAGTGGTGTCTCTAAACGATTCAAATACAATATGTGGTATCACGATGTTAATGAGAAGTTCAATTTATTTTCCTATTGCTGCTGACTTTTTTTTTTTCCCATATGCCATGATAAATTTTTGCTTGTTTTTTTATATACTGATTATCTTAATAGATTTTTTAATGCTTTGGTGCAAGGATGTGCCACTTCCTTTGGCTTTCCATTGCTATGAATTTTCTCTTTACTATTTTTATAGTCAAAATTCCTTTTTACTGGATTCAAATATGTATTTAGGCATTTAGGCCTGAATTCCTGATGATTATGATTCTCATGATGATGCAACTCTATATATTAATAACTCATTGATCAATGGGCTGTATGTAACCCTCCTGCCGTGTGATTCAAAATGCGTGAATTGCATCAAACTTTTTGGTGTAGTTCAAATGAAGTTTTCAAATTGTTTTTGCTCATGCTTTCTCTTCATTTTCTGTTACTATGCTAGTGTTCCAGTTTAGCGAGAACTCTAACTGTTCATTCATGTGTTTTGTCCTGTGAAACATAGGCCTTAACCTATAATTTCTTACTTGAGTTTCTTAACTCGTTCTCCAATGCTTATTTTAGTCAACTATTATTATAATTGCTGCAGATAATAAGCGAGCAAATGAAATTGGTGAGGATCCCTTGAAATTAAGCAACCGCTTTTGTGAAGAATACATTGTTTGATATGAATGCTTTCAGTGCCTGATTCCAACACATCAACCTCGAGTTTCTGATCATA